>NC_057794.1:262531608-262828297 GCF_018294505.1 Triticum aestivum
TGACTCCACTGAACCTTGCAAAACTTGATGACCTTGCTGCGGGTAACCCTGCTTGCAGTCTCGAGAATCTTGATGGGCTTCTCCTCATAGGTTAGATCACTATCCAACTGTACGGCCTCCAGTGGCACTGTATCTCTCAAAGGAATATCGGCCATCTCCGCATGGCATTTCTTCAACTGGGAAACGTGAAACACATCATGAACTCCTGACAAGGCTTCTGGTAATTCCAACTTGTAGGCAACTTCACCCATGCGTTCTAAAACTCTGTACGGCCCCACAAACCATGGTGCTAATTTTCCTTTGACTCCAAATCGTTTAACTCCTCGAAGTGGCGACACACGCAGGTATGCTCTATCTCCGACTTCATAGGTTACCTCCTTGCGTTTAGTATCGACATAACTCTTCTGTCTGGATTGGGCTACCTTGAGTCTGTCATGGATCAGCTTGACTTTCTCCTCTGAATCTCTAATTAAATCTGGTCTGAATAATTTACGGTCTCCAACTTCATCCCACATCAATGGTGTCCTGCACCTCCTTCCGTACAAAGCTTCGAAAGGGGCCATTTTCAAACTAGCTTGATAGCTGTTGTCATACGAGAACTCTGTGTAAGGCAAATTATCATCCCAACTAGATCCATAATCTAGCGCACAAGCTCTCAACATGTCCTCCAGAATCTGATTGACTCTCTCGGTCTGCCCGTCTGTCTGCGGATGAAAAGTTGTACCGAACTCCAGCCTGGTACCCAAAGTTTCATGTAACTGATGCCAAAACTTTGATGTAAATTGTGTTCCTCTATCTGATATGATGGTCCTCGGAACTCCATGCAGACATAAGATCCTGGTCATGTATATCTTTGCTAACTTAGCACTTGTATATGTGGTTTTCACTGGGATGAAGTGAGCTACCTTAGTCAAGCGATCAACCACTACCCAAATAGAATCATAGCCTGATCGGGTCCTGGGTAATCCTGTAATGAAGTCCATGCCAAGCTTGTCCCACTTCCAATCTGGTATCGGCAAAGGCTGAAGTAATCCTGCTAGTTTCTGGTGCTCTGCCTTAACCCTCTGACATACGTCACATATTGCGACATACTTGGCAATATCCTTTTTCATACCTGTCCACCAGAAACTTTCCTTCAAGTCCAAATACATCTAGGTGTTGCCCGGGTGTATTGAATAAGGCGAATCATGAGCCTCCCGAAGAATCAATTTCCTGATCTCTGGTTCATTTGGCACGTAAATACGCTACTCAAACCATAAGGTTCCATGTTCATCCTCACGAAATCCTTTTGCCTTTCCTTGGTTCATCCTTCCCTTTATCTCCGCAATACCTTTGTCTAACTTCTGGGCTTCTCGGATCTTTCCCAACAAAGTGGATTGAATTTCCATTGCGGCAACAAAACCTCATGGTACTATTTCCAATCGAAGATCTCGAATGTCATCAATTAACTCCTGAGGTAATCCTCCTGTTGTGAGGGTATTAACATAGCTCTTGCAGCTCGATGCATCTGCCACAACATTGGCCTTTCCTGGGTGATAGTGCAATTTCATGTCATAATCCTTTATGAGCTCCAACCATCTTCTCTACCCGAGGTTCAACTCCTTCTACGTGAAGATGTATTTTAAACTCTTATGATCTGTGTAAACATCACAACGATTTCTGATAAGAAAATGTCTCCAGGTCTTGAGTGCGTGCACTACAGCTGCTAACTCCAAATCATGTGTGGCATAATTCCGCTCATGAGGTCGAAGCTAACATGAGGCATATGAAACAACTCTTCCTTCTTGCATGAGAACACCTCCAAGTCCCTGACGAGAAGCGTCGCAATATACTTGGAAATCCTTGCGTATATTCAGAAGAATTAGCACTGGGGCTGTGACCAAATGTTTCTTTAGCTCCTGGAAACTGGCCTCACATTCGTTGGTCCAAATAAACTTAGTGTCTTTCTTCAATAACTCTGTCATGGGCTTCGCGATCTTGGAGAAATTCTCAATAAACCTCCGATAATATCTTGCGAGTCCAAGAAAACTGTGAATCTCTCCGACTGAGGTGGGTGCCTTCCATTCGGTGACGGCTTCAACCTTGGAGGGGTCTACTGCTATTCCTTCTCCTGATATAACATGTCCAAGAAATCTGACTTCCTTCAACCAGAATTCGCATTTGTTGAACTTTGTGTATAATTGATGTTCCCTAAGCTTCTCAAGAACCAAGCACAAATGTTCCTTGTGTTCTTCTTCATTCTTCGAGTAAATC
The DNA here is from genome assembly GCF_018294505.1 of Triticum aestivum. NCBI lineage: Eukaryota > Viridiplantae > Streptophyta > Magnoliopsida > Poales > Poaceae > Triticum > Triticum aestivum. The sequence goes on from NC_057794.1 coordinate 262,533,862, forward strand.
AATATGTCATCAATGAATACCACAACAAACTTATCCAAGAACTCCATGAATACCTTATTCATCATACTCATGAAATAGGCAGGGGCATTAGTCAAACCAAAAGACATGACCGTGTACTCATAAAGTCTATATCTCGTGGTAAAGGTTGTCTTGGGTATATCCTGTTCTTAGATCTTCAGCTGGTGATATCCTGGTCGAAGATCGATCTTTGAGAAAATTTTTGCTCCTTGTAGTTGGTCAAACAAATAATTGATCATCGGCAGAGGGTACTTGTTCTTGATCGTCACCTCGTTCAGCGCACAATAATCTACAACCATTCTCAAGGATCCATCCTTCTTCTCAACTAGAAGCACTGGGGCTCCCCAAGGTGATGAACTCGGTCGAATATAACCTTTCTCCAATAATTCCTTAATCTGCTTCTTAATCCTCCAGATCACTTGCGGGCATCCGGTACGGTTTAGAGTGGATGAGAAATTAGAATAAAATAAGGGCCTAATGAGAGAAATCACTACCCATATGCTTATGATAGCAAGAAAATTTCAAATCAAGCAATTCACACAGATCACACCACACAAGCAAAAACCTACAGGTAAGGTCATATCCACAAGAGATATGATCTCTTCATACTACCGCAATCATTCGTTGGACTCTACTTGGTAGTGGTGGTCTGAACTAAATATCCTCAAATCAATGTTAACTCTAGCTTCTTCTTCTTCGTCAATGATGCCTTCATAGGTCATGGTCTCATCGGGATGAGCAACATGGTGATGGAGTTCAACAACTATTTTATTGAAGTGGATAAGAGATAGAAATGAATAGAGAAGAGTATAGACCAATGGATATTTAAGGAAGTCGTAAAATAAAGTTTTCTTCCTATGGCTTTCCATTTCCTAGTGGTCGCATCCTACAGTCAGTGTTTGCTCTGATACAATCTTGTAGCGACCCGACCCAAACTGGATCAAAGTCTCTATGCTTAAGTGTCATCCCTGGATCGGTATGCTGACACACACAATACTCGAGGAATTATAACAGAGTTCAATCACACTTTATTTCCTCGAGGTTCTCAAAAGAGTATTTATTACAATAATATGGCCAAAGGCCATCTAAATAAAAATAACTGCGGAAGCTTCAAAGGTGAATGAGTCCATCCAACTCCACGGCAAACTGAGTGCAGAACAATGACCTATCGCACCTTTAATCTTCGTCGGAAAAGTCTGCAACATGAGACGTTGCAGCCGTGTAGGTCAGCACATGGAATATGCTGGCAATTTCACACCATAGAATAATAATAAATGAAAAGACTATCTCTATATGCAAATTTAGCTCGTGGAGGCTCTAAGTTTTATTTTGCATAAAGCTAATTTTACCCTACAACAAAGGAATAATTTTTTACTACTAAATTAAAATGCCCTTATTGAGAAGGTTCCTCCAACTCAATCCCAAAATTCCCAAGTTATTAGTAACCCAATAATTTCATTAAAAAGAGTGATGAGATCAACCAATAATTCCCTTCTGGATACTCAAGTTGTCCATAACCGGGGACACGGCTAATCATGATTAGTTTGTACACTCTGCAGAGGTTTGAGCACTTTTCCCCACAAGACTCGACCACCTCCATGATCGAAAGATCGAGACATAGCCTTTCTGAAGTATTTCCTCCAAACCCTGGGTAGACCGGTACACCTACTTTCCCCTACATCAGCTAGTCTACCACGGAAAGAGGTCACACAACTTACTCAACTATGCCAGAGCCCATAATGGCTTGTGGCTGCACACAGAAGTTTCTAGGCAAGAAATATCTTATGATCCCTTTGAGCCTGGGTGGTGGACCTAGGGTAATCACATGGGTACTCCGGTATTCCCCTTGGGCAAGCACTGGTTACTCCAGGTGCCCCAAACAATCCACCCAGATGTGTATTAAAGTTGCCACCTTATGTTGTCCCAAAGTTATTATCTCTCACAACTTGCATGGATCACACATACCAATCCCCGTCTACAAGCATGGCTAAGCAATATATGATATAATGAATATTCCCGGGGTGATCAAAAGGTCATAGGTTCGTCCCACATGAACTACATAACATAACCACATGCTCCCAAACCTACTCATGCAATCTTTGATGGTGAAACTAATGCATAGTAAAAACTGGGTATTGAAAATTATGATCAAAGTATGAACTTGCCTTGCTGACGTTCGTTGAACTGTAAAGATTCGTAGTAGCAAGCTTCGCATTCCGGATGATCTAGCATAAGCAAGCAATAACATACATAAGCATACAGGCAAAAATCCAAAAAGAAAACAAATGAAAGACTTCGAAAAACTCCAAAACATCCAAATAAAGTTTATGTACAGAACGTAACTTTTACAGTAACAAAAATAAATGATTTTGGTTTTAACATAAATTACACGTTACGAGCTTCGATTTGCAAAAAGAATCACCTAAAACGGAGTTACGAAACTCGAGTTACGGCCAAACGAGGTTTGAATTCAGATCTGTTTGAATTCAAATTTAAATTTTCAAAAATATTTTTCGTTTGGTTCTTTGGATAGAGGATATTTTTATGAATTGGTAGGAAAAAGAATCAACTAAATCGGATCTGTAGACTAAAAGATATACAAGAAACAAGAATTTATATAGAATCTGAGATTGGAAAAATACTGGAAAAAGAGAAATAAATTCGGCCAGATGCCAAGTGGCACTTTCTGATTGGTTGGCTGGGTGCTCACCGGACTTGTCGCCGGAGATGAGGAAGATGGTGGATCCGGTGTGCTTCGGCAAAGGATGTGTGCGAGACGGTGTAGAGGACGATGAGGCGGATCCGAGCAGCAGTGCGACGGGATCGTTCTCGTCTCCTGGCGCGGTGGAGAAGCCGCCGGAATAGACGAATTCGGACGAGCAATTGGCAAGGTTAGGGAGGGGGGAAAGCTCCAGAAGGAGAGGGCTTCGGACGAGGGGTGAGAGGGGCTCCCAGGGGTGCTTTATATAGGGCTTGGGGAGGTCTGGAGATGAGCTGAGCGTTGCCAACTTAATGATGTTAATGGTGGTTGTTACTTGGGCTTCCAATGGCCATTAGAGGGGGAATTAAGGCACACTACTGAAGGGGACAAGATAGAGGGAGGCAAGGGGAACCGATTCAGAGCTGTTTTGGACCGAGGGAGAGGAGGGGAGGGGGTGGGGCGTTGGGTGGGAGTGCTGCGTACGTGCTTCCTGCTCTCGTACAGGAGATTGAAGACGACCTCATGTCGTAAAGAAGGCTGGGCCTTCCTTGGGCCTTGGCTGCCCACGTTTTTTTAAACGTTTTTTTACAGAAGCAAAGAAACACCGAAAATACAAATAAAAGTTAGCCTAAAAAATCCCAGAAAATTCACATAGTTATATGGTCTTATATATGACCTAGTGAACTTTTATCTGTACTAAAACTCAACAAATATATTTTTGGTTCCAAATTCAATTTCCAATAATTTCTTTTCTGATTTTTGAAGAAGTCATTTTATCTTCTCTCTTTATTTTATTTTTGATATAATGGAAATGATTTTTTTGTGAAACCAAATTTGATCCAAACTCCCAACTTTGAAAAAATTCAAAATTGGTTTTTAGGGAAACTTCCAACTCTCTCTATTGGTCCTTGAGTTGCTCAAAGTTCCTTGGATCATAAATCAAATAAAACAAATGGGACAAAAATGCATAAATCATGGATGCATATGAATGATCTATTATAAACATCCAAATTGAAAATTGGGATGTTACAAAGATCTACTCTGAATTCTAGTAATTCTACTACTAGTGCTGCTACTTTACGTGTGAGTGGATCATCAAAGCGATTTGATGGTTGTTAGTAGTACCATACATATGGTCTTCGCAGTCAAAAAGTCCCTCGCCGTCCTCTAGGTCGGCTGGCCTATGTGGACATTGCCGCACCACAACGCCATCACGCCATCCGACTCAACCTCCATGCTCATGCCATATCCACCATATTATTCACTCCGCATAAATTATTTATGCATTTTTTCTTTTAATTATTATTATTTCTTACTTGCACTATTTTATGTGTGCAGGTAATCAACTTCAACTGCATCACGCGGTCAACTCTATGGGCCGACATCATCGTCCTTCCTGCATCGATCAAATTGTGGTGTCGCCTCAACGCGCGTCCCTGTGTTAGCATCTCCATGGAAACTTTGTGAACCAACTTCAACCGGTGTGCGTCGTCACCTCGGCGAGCCAACCTTTGCCAGCATCGTCATGCCGTCGCTTCATCGCCCATCAGGCAGTGGGTGTGCGGATCGAGTCCCAATTTTGGGCGTAACCTTTCTTTAGATTACTACAACAGATAAGCCAGGTCCGTCAAATGGTGTCAGCATTAACGACTGCCGTGTGATGGTTTGGTCAGTTTCTGTTTGTAGTTCGGCGAATGCCGCATCTAGAACTCGGACCGCCCTGTGAATTCAGGCTTTCGCACGCCTTCACCGCATCACGCCGACGCCCTGCATTGACATTGACTTCGGCGCCAGGCTACATCTCTTTAAATAAATTATTTTGCATAAAGCAATTATGCGAGGATCTTTTATATATTTATATTATTAGTTTTGGACTGCACTATTTTACGTGTGTAGGTAACCGACTTTGACTACGTCACGCGGTCACTTTGGCATCGCCGAGAGAGCTCTACCTCGCCGGGTGTTCGGCGCACGGGCCATATCTCTTTTATTATTCACTTTGCATAAATTATTAATTATGCCAAGAATTTTTTAATTTATTATTATTACTGTTATCTCCGTCTTGCACTATTTTCTGTGTATAGGTACACGATCCGAGTCAGGCAGCGCTATCACCTCGGCGTACCGATGTACCACATCAACTCAGCTGGACCACGGGCCTCGTCATCACTTCATTAACCCACGCTGGCGACTTCAGCGTCGCACTGTCAGCCTGCTCCGTCACCTCGTCCGGACCGAGGGCTTTGCCTCGCCACATCGACAGTGCCATGTCTCCACTTTGGAGTGCCGAGATCTTCGTTGGGTCGCCTCAAGACGGACTTGGGGCTGGGACCTCGTCCCGAAGTAAGCTCGGGCTGCACATCAACACCGAGCACATTAACCAGCTAGGTCGCTTTCATGCTCAAATTTTTTAATTAATGTTCGGCTCGACCAAACTTTATATTTGTGTTAAACAAAGAATGTAGTTTGTTAAAAATGTTATTTGTTAAAAATAGTTATTTTACCCAAGGCTCTTAAATGTATATGAGTTTTTTTGCGATAAAACTCTTCTTCTGAGTCGTTGCAAAGTCTTTTTCTACCACTACTTTTTCGACTCGAGTATACAGTCAATAGCCAGATGGCCTGGTTTCTCTCTAAAGCTGCTCGAGTTAACTTCACTAAACTGGCCTTTGAGAAACACTCCACCTTCGGGATAGGGAGTTTGAAGCCGAAGGATGACCCGCTTGAAGTGTTGAGATTGGATGTTGATGTCTACTACGCAACTTTATGCTTCTAGAAACGTGTTGGGCCTCCAAGCACAGAGTTTTGTAGGACAGTAGCAATTTTCCCTCAAGTGGATGACCTAAGGTTTACTAATCCGTGGGTCCGTGGGAGGTGTAGGATGAAGATGGTGTCTCTCAAACAACCCTACAATCAAATAATAAGAAGTCTCTTGTGTCTCCAACACGCCCAATACAATGACAAATTGTATAGGTGCACTAGTTCGGCGAAGAGATGGTGATAAAAGTGTAATATGGATGGTAGAAATATTTTTTTATAATCTGAATAAATAAAAACAGCAAGGTAGCAAATAGAAACGGGCACAAAAAAGGTATTGCAATGCTTGGAAATGAGGCCTGGGGTCCGTACTTTCGCTAGTGCAATCTCTCAACAATGCTAATATAAATGGATCATATAACCACCCCTCAAAGTGCGATGAAGAATCACTCCAAAGTTCCTATCTAGCGGAGATCGTAAGAAGAAATCGTTTGTAGGGTACGAAACCACCTCGAAGCTATTCTTTCCGATCGATCTATCCAAGAGTTCATATTAAAATAACACCAAATAATTTCAGATTCATAATACTCAATCCAACACAAAGAACTTCAACGAGTGCCCCAATATTTCTACCGGAGAAACAAAGACAAGAACGTGCATCAACCCCTATGCGTAGATTACCCCAATGTCACCTCGGGAATCCGCGAGTTGAGTGCCAAAACATATATCAAGTGAATCAAAATAAAACCCCATTGTCACCACCAGTATTCATTTTCCAGACATATATCAGCTGCTCTCAAATCCATAAAAGTATTCAATCCGATAAAACACAGTCTCAAAGGGAAAACTCAATTCATCACAAGATAGAGAGGGGAAAACACCATATGATCCAACTATATTAACAAAGCCCGCGATACATCAAGATCGTGACATCTCAAGAACATGAGAGAGAGAGAGAGATTAAACACATAGCTACTCATACAAACCCTTAGCCCCGAGGGTGGACTACTCCCTCCTCATCGTGGCGGCTGCCAGGATGATAAAGATGGCCACCGGTTATGATTTCCCCCTTCGGCAGGGTGCCGGAACCGGGTCTAGATTCGTTTTCGGTGGCTACAGAGCCCTGCGGTGGCAGAACTTATGATCTAGGTTAACCCCAAGGGGTTTTGGAATATTTGAGAATTTATAGGGCGAAGAGGGGGTGCGGGAGGCCACCGACGAATAAAAATATAGCTCCATGTCATGTTACTGATATTGTTGGAGACGAAAGAGGGGATGCCTTCTGGGGCATCCCCAAGCTTAGTTGCTTTGATCTTCCTTGAATTTTACCTTGGGGTTCCTTGGGAATCCCCAAGCTTAGGGTCTTGTCACTCCTTATTCTCCTCATATCAACATCTCAACCAAAACTTGAAAACTCCAATCACACAAAACTTAACGGAACTTTGTGAGATAGGTTAGTATGACAAAGAGCAAACCATTTCACTTTTGGTACTATCAAAGACAAGATTCATAATTGTTCTCACACAATGCCTGATGTAGCATATCATTTCCACAATTTATATTGAGCAATATAAGCCATGGAAACTAGAAAACAAGCAAACTATGCATTGAAAATAGAATCTGTTGAAAACAGAACAGTCTGTAGTAATTTGTACTCCAACCATACTTCTTCTACTCCAAAAAATCTTTAAAAAGTGAAAAACCTGGTAAATTTGTCTATTAATCTTCTTCAAAAAGAATCATCATTTTATCACACTTCTGTTAAAAATTAGAATTGTTTTCCTGAGCGCAAAAGTTTCTGTTTCCAGCAAGATCAAATCAATTATCATCGTAAGCCATCCCAAAGGTCTTACTTGGCACTTTATTGAAACAAAATCAATAAAAATGATTACTATAGTAGCTAATCATGTGAACACACAAAAACTGTAGGTAAAAGTGTTGGGTTGTCTCAACAAGCGCTTTTCTTTAATGCCTTTTAGCTAGGCATGGTGATTTCAATGATGCTCGCATAAAAGATAAGAATTGAAACATAAAGAGAGCATCCTGAATCATAAGTTCCTCTCTCATGATAATTTTCAGTAGCATCATGAGTAGATTCATCGATATAACTATCACACAAAGCATCCCTTTCATGATCCATAAGCATAGTATTTTTATTACTCTCCACATAAGCAATTTTATTCTCATTCATAATAGTGGGAGTATCATAGGAAACTCGAATACTATAAATTGTTCCCACATTAAAAGAGTAATGTTCAGTAAAAGGATATTCAAAATTATGATAATAATTATCACTACTTTTTATAACATAAGTATCATCACAATAATCATCATAAGTCGGAGGCATGCAATCATCATAGCAAATTTGATCATTCAAAGTAAGGGGACTAAAAAGATCATCTTCATTAGGCATAGCCTCCCCAAGCTTGGGACAAACATTAATTGCAGCAAATAAATTCTCAAACATGTCATTATCATCAAACATAGCATATCCAAGCTTGTGGCTTGGCATATCATAAGCATGATCACTCTCATCATTAATAGTATGAATAGCACCAACGGTATAACAATTGCTATCATCATAATTTCCCAAGTTGGTGCCAAAAGGATTTCCAAGATTATAAGAAGTATCATTATCTTCCCTATCATAATCATCACAACAAGCAATAGGCACAACAAAATCATCATCAATAGTGCTTTCGGGCATTGTGCCATAAGACATAGAAGCAATATCGTCATCAAGTGCATCATCCTCCACAATTATTTTTGATTCATTTCCATGAGGCACAACAATAATAGGAGCAACATTATTTGGGAGAGATACCTTTTTACCTCTATTCTTTCTTCTTTTCCTTTTATTCTTCACCACCACAGATGTGGGTTCAATTAATTTTTTCAAACTTCTTATTGATGAGATGGGTTGAATAGGGAGCTCCTCCTCGTCACCTATTTCATCATGAGAGACAATAGGAGGGACAGTGGAAATCTTTACCCTTTCATTAGTATTTGATACATCCATTTTGCATCATGATTTTATATCAATATTTATTGCATTATGGGATGTTATTACACATTATGTCACAATACTTATGCCTATTCTCTCTTATTTTACAAGGTTTACATAAAGAGGGAGAATGCTGGCAGCTGGGATTCTGGGCTGGAAAAGGAGCAAATATTAGAGACCTATTCTGCACAGCTCCAAAAGTCCTGAAACTTCACGGAAGATGATTTCCAAATACATAAAAAATACTGAGAGCAAGAACTTCACCAGGGGGCCACACCCTGCCCATGAGGGTGGGGGCGTGCCCTACCCCCTGGGCGCGCCCCCTACCTCGTAGGCCCCCTGGTGGCCCTCCGGTGGCCATCTTCTGCTATATGGAGTCTTTCGATGGGAAAAAATCATAAGCCATCTTCTCGGATGAAACTCTGCCGCCACGAGGCGGAACCAATCTAGGGCTCTGGCGGAGCTGTTCTGCCGGGGAAACTTCCCTCTCGGAGGGGGAAATCATCGCCATCGTCATCACCAACGCTCCTCTCATCGGGAGAGGGCAATCTCCATCAACATCTTCATCAGCACCATCTCATCTCAAAACCCTAGTTCATCTCTTGTATCCAATTCTTGTCTCCAAGTCCGGGATTGGTGCTAGTAGGTTGCTAGTAGTGTTAATTACTCCTTGTAGTTGATGCTAGTTGGTTCAATTGGTGGAAGATCATATGTTTAGATCCTATATGCATATTAATACCCTCTGATTATGAACATGTTTATGCTTTGTGAGTAGTTACTTTTGTTCCTGAGGACATGGGAGAAGTCTTGCTATTAGTAGTCATGTGAATTTGGTATTTGTTCGATATTTTGATGAGATGTATGTTGTCTCTCGTCTAGTGGTGCTATGTGAACGTCGACTACATGACACTTCACCATTATATGGGCCTAGAGGAAGGCATTGGGAGGTAATAAGTAGATGATGGGTTGCTAGAGTGACAGAAGCTTAAACCCTAGTTTATGTGTTGCTTCGTAAGGGGCTGATTTGGATCCATATGTTTCATCCTATGGTTAGGTTTACCTTATACTTTTGTTGTAGTTGCGGATGCTTGCAATAGAGGTTAATCATAAGTGGGATGCTTGTCCAAGTAATGGCAGCACCCAAGCACCGGTCCACCCACATACCAAATTATCAAAGTACCGAACGCGAATCATATGAACGTGATGAAAACTAGCTTGACGATATTCCCATGTGTCCTTGGGAGCACTTTACATCATATAAGAGTTTGTCCAGGCTTGTCCTTTGCTACAAAAGGATTGGGCCACCTTGCTGCACTTTATTTACTTTTGTTACTTGTTGCTCATTACAAATTATCTTATCACAAAACTATATGTTACCACTTATTTCAGTACTGGCAGAGAATACATTGCTGGAAACCGCTTATCATTTCCTTCTGCTCCTCGTTGGGTTCGACACTCTTACTTATCGAAAGGACTACGATAGATCCCCTACACTTGTGGTTCATCAAGACTCTTTTCTGTCGCCGTTGCCGGGGAGTGAAGCGCCTTTGGTAGGTGGAATTTGGTAAGGAAAAATTTATATAGTGTGCTGAAATTTACTATCACTTGTCACCATGGAAAGTAATCCTCTGAGGGGCTTGTTCGGGGTATCTTCACCCCGACCAGTAGAGCAAAGAGTTGCTCCTCAACCTACTGAACCTACTGAAAATGAAAATGAAAATGCTTGCTTTGAAGTTCCTGCGAGTATGATAGAAAAACTGCTAGCTAATCCTTTTTTAGGAGATGGAACAAAGCATCCCGATGAACATCTGATATATGTGGATGAAGTTTGTGGATTATTTAAGCTTGCAGGTGTACCCGGAGATGTTGTTAAGAAGAAGGTCTTCCCTTTATCTTTGAGGGGAGATGCATCGACATGGTATAGGCTATGTGATGATATGATGTCTTGGAATTACAAACGATTGAAATTGCAATTTCATCAGAAGTTTTACCCTATGCATCTTGTTCATCGTGATCGCAATTACATATATAATTTTTGGCCTCACGAAGGAGAGATCACCGCTCAAGCTTGGGGGAGGCTTAAATCAATGTTATATTCATGCCCCAATCATGAGCTCTCAAGAGAAATGATTATTCAAAATTTATATGCTCGGCTTTCTGGTAACAATCGCACCATGCTTGACACTTCTTGTGTTGGCTCTTTTATGATGAAGACTATTGAATTCAAATGGGATTTGTTGGAAAGAATTAAACGCAACTCTGAAGATTGGGACCTCGACAATGGTAAGGAGTCAGGTATAACACCTAGTTTTGATTGTGTTAATTTTTTTTATGGATACCGATATTTTTCATAAATTTAGAACTAAATATGGACTTGACTCTGAGATAGTAGATTCTTTTTGTGAATCTTTTGCTACTTATGTTGATCTCCCCAAGGAGAGGTGGTTTAAATATCATCCTCCCATAGAAGTAAAAGTAGTTGCACCTATTAAAGTTGAAGAAAAGACTATCACTTATAATGATCCTATTGTTCCTACTTCTTATGTTGAGAAACCACATTTCCCTGTTAGGATAAAGGATCATGCTAAAGCTTCAACTGTAGTTCGTAAAAGAAATATTAAAAAATATAAACCTCCTGAGCAAGTTAAAGTTGAACCTAATATTGCTATTGTTAAAGATCTCTTGTGTGATAATATTGATGGGCATGTTATTTATTTCTGTGAAGAAACTGCTAGAATTGCTAAACCTTGTGCTAAAGATAAACCTAGACCTATGGTAGGCATGCTTGTTATTTCTGTTAAAATAGGAGATCATTGTTATCATGGCTTATGTGACGTGGGTTCTAGTGCTAGCGCAATACCTCATTCCTTATACAAAGAAATTATGCATGAGATTTCACCTGCTGAAATAGAAGATATTGATGTCACAATTAAACTTGCCAGTAGAGATACTATTTCACAATGGGAATTGTTAGGGATGTTGAAGTCTTGTGTGGGAAAACTAAATATCCTGCTGATTTTCTTGTTCTTGGTTCCCCACAAGATAGCGTTTGCCCCATTATATTTGGTAGACCCTTCTCAAACACTGTTAATGCTACCATAGATTGCAAAAGGGATGTTGTTATTGTCGGTTTAGATGATATGAATCATGAATTTAATTTTTCTAAATTCAGTATACAACACCGTGAAGAAGAATTACCTAGTAAGGATGAAATTATTGGTCTTGCTTCTATTGCCGAACCTCCTAGTGATCCTTTAGAACAATATTTTCTAGACCATGAAAATGACATGTTTATGAATGAAAGAAGAGAATTAGATGAAGTATTCTTTAAACAGGAACCTATTCTGAAAAATAATTTACCTGTTGAAATCCTAGGGGATCCTCCTCCACCCAAGGGTGATCCAGTGTGTTTGAGCTTAAACTGTTACCTGATACTCTTAAATATGCTTATCTTGATGAGAAAAAGATATATCATATTATTATTAGTGCTAACATTTCAAAGCATGAGGAAGAGAGATTATTGAAAACTCTGAAGAAGCACCACGCTGCTATTGGGTATACTCTTGATGATCTTAAGGGCATTAGTCCCACTCTATGTCAACATAAAATTAATTTGGAAGAAGATGCTAAACCAGTTTGTGATCATCAACGCTGGCTGAATCCTAAAATGAAAGATGTGGTAAGAAAGGAGATACTAAAGCTCCTTAAGGCAGGTATAATTTATCCCATTGCTGATAGTCAGTGGGTAAGCCCTGTCCATTGTGTCCCTAAGAAGGGAGGTATTACTGTTGTTCCTAATGATAAAGATGAATTGATTCCTCAAAGAATTATTACAGGTTATAGGATGGTAATTGATTTCCGCAAATTAAATAAGGCTACTAAAAGGATCATTACCCCTTACCTTTTATCGATCAAATGCTAGAAAGATTATCCAAACATACACATTTTTGCTTTCTAGATGGTTATTCTGGTTTCTCTCACATACATGTGTCAGCCAAAGATCAATCAAAGACTACTTTTACATGCCCTTTTGGTACTTTTGCTTATAGACGTATGCCTTTTGGTTTATGTAATGCACCTTCTACCTTTCAAAGATGCATGATGGATATATTCTCTGACTTTTGTGAAAAGATTTGTGAGGTTTTCATGGATGACTTTTCCGTCTATGGATCTTCTTTTGATGATTTCTTAAGCAACCTTGATCGAGTTTTGCAGGGATGTGAAGAAACTAATATTGTCTTGAATTGGGAAAAGTGCCACTTTATGGTTAATGAAGGTATTGTCTTGGGGCATAAAGTTTCTGAAACAGGTATTGAAGTTGATAAAGCCAAGGTTGATGCTATTGAAAAGATGCCATGTCCCAAGGACATCAAAGGTATAAGAAGTTTCCTTGGTCATGCCGGTTTTTATAGGAGGTTCATTAAGGACTTCTCAAAAATTTCTCGGCTTCTGACTAATTTATTACAAAAAGATATACCATTTGTTTTTGATGATGATTGTGTAGAAGCATTTGAAATACTTAAGAAATCATTGATCTCTGCACCTATTGTTCAGCCACCTGATTGGAATTTACCCTTTGAAAATATGTGTGATGCTAGTGATTATGCTGTAGGTGTTGTTCTAGGACAAAGAGTTGATAAGAAACTAAATGTTATTCAATATGCTAGTAAAACCCTTGACAATGCTCAAAGAAATTATGCTACTACTGAAAAAGAATTCTTAGTAGTTGTATTTGCTTGTGATAAGTTTAGACCTTATATTGTTGATTCTAAAGTAATTATTCACACTGATCATGCTGCTATTAAATATCTTATGGAAAAGAAAGATGCTAAACCTAGACTTATCAGATGGGTTCTCTTGCTACAAGAATTTAATTTGCATATTGTTGGTAGAAAAGGAGCTGAGAACCCCGTTGCAGACAACTTGTCTAGGTTAGAAAATGTGCTGGATGACCCACTACCTATTGATGATAGCTTTCCTGATGAGCAATTAAATGTCATAAATGCTTCTCATACTGCTCCATGGTATGCTGATTATGCTAATTACATTGTTGCTAAGTTTATACCACCTAGTCTCACATACCAGCAAAAGAAAAAGTTCTTCTATGATTTGAGGCATTACTTTTGGGATGACCCACATCTTTATAAAGAAGGAGTAGATGGTGTTATTAGACGTTGTGTACCTGAGCATGAACAGGAACAGATCCTACGCAAGTGTCACTCCAAAGCTTATGGAGGACACCGTGCTGGAGATAGAACTGCACATAAGGTACTGCAATCTGGTTTTTATTGGCCTACTCTCTTCAAGGATGCCCGTAAGTTTGTCTTATCTTGTGATGAATGTCAAAGAATTGGTAATATTAGTAGACGTCAAGAAATGCCTATGAATTATTCACTTGTTATTGAACCATTTGATGTTTGGGGCTTTGACTATATGGTACCCTTTCCTTCCTCTAATGGATATACACATATTTTAGTTGCGGTTGATTACGTTACTAAGTGGGTAGAAGCTATTCCAACTAGTAGTGCTGATCATAACACTTCTATTAAAATGCTTAAAGAAGTTATTTTTCCAAGATTTGGAGTCCCTAGATATTTAATGACTGATGGTGGTTCACATTTTATTCATGGTGCTTTCCGTAAAATGCTTACTAAATATGATGTTAATCATAGAATTGCATCTCCTTATTACCCTCAGTCTAGTGGTCAAGTAGAATTGAGTAATAGAGAACTCAAATTAATTTTGCAAAAGACTGTTAATAGGTCTAGAAAGAATTGGTCCAAGAAACTTGATGATGCATTATGGGCCTATAGAACTGCATATAAAAATCCTATGGGTATGTCTCCGTATAAAATGGTCTATGGAAAAGCATGTCACTTACCTCTCGAACTAGAACACAAGGCTTATTGGGCTATTAAAGAACTTAATTATGATTTTAAAATTGCCGGTGAGAAGAGGTTATTTGATATTAGCTCACTTGATGAATGGAGAACCCAAGCCTACGAAAATGCCAAGTTGTTTAAAGAAAAAGTTAAAAGATGGCATGACAAAAGGATACAAAAGCGTGAGTTTAATGTAGGTGATTATGTATTACTATACAACTCTCGTTTAAGATTTTTTTTGCAGGAAAACTTCTCTCTAAATGGGAAGGTCCTTACGTTATCGAGGAGGTCTACCGTTCCGGTGCCATAAAAATCAACAACTTCGAAGGCACAAATCCAAAGGTGGTGAACGGTTAAAGAATCAAACATTATATCTCAGGTAATCCCATAAATGTTGAAACCAATGTTTTTGAAACCGTAACCCCGGAGGAATACATAAGGGACACTTTCCGAAACGTTTCAGACTCCGAAAAGGAATAGGTATGTGGTACGGTAAGTAAACCGACTCCAAAACAGTTTTTAAGGCAATATTTCTCCGTTTTGGAATATTTAGAAAAATAGAAAAATAAGTAGCAGTCCGGGAAGGACATGAGGCCTCCACGAGGGTGGAGGGCGCGCCCTACCCTACTAGGCGCCCCCTACCTGGTGGGCACCTCATGTGCTCTCCGGACTCCGTTTTCGTACATGTTACGTATTTTGGTCAGTAAAAATTCATTATATAATCTCCTGGAGGTTTTGACTCCCGTATCACACAAAAAAACCCTGTTTTTGTTTCAAGCTATTTTTCTGACAGATCCATGTCATCATGTCGCCTTCAAGCGCCCCCAAGGACCAGTTCTTCGAGAAGGTCATCAACCCCTACCTCGTAGAAGTGCTGCAACACCCTCAAACCATTGAGATGCGTGAGGGGTTGTTGCACATCCGCGATGCTGAGGGACCAAGGAAGACCGGAAGCACGGAGGCAAGGCTCGAGCCATTGGAGCAAGAAGTTTTCAAGTGTCAGGAGATGGTGAAGCGTGGACTCGATTCCAATCACATTATGATCATGGAGTTCACCAACAACCACAAGCTGGACATCAAGGACATTGGGGAGACCATCTTCAAGCTCCATGAGAAAAATGAGCACCTCCAAGCCTAGATCTATGACCTACAAAACCAAAACTGTGAGTATGAATATAGATTCAAGAGGAGGAGCTTGGCTGCAGATTTGAGGTTTCAGGAGACTCGGTCATCCTTCTATGATGGTGAGCCTATGCCTTGGAAGAAGGACGACAAGCCTACGCCATCAACAAAATCACCACCGTCTCCATCAACAAAGAAGAATTGAGTATCTGGTATGGGCACTCCACTTGGCAACTGCCAAGCTTGGGGGAGTGCCCCAGTATCGTATCACGATCACTTTTATCTTTACCGTTTTTCTTAGTTCGGTCTTTTTGGTAATATCTTGATCTAGTAGAATAAAAGTTCTTAGCATGATGTAGTTGTGAGTTTTGCTTTATAATCCTTCTATGTAATCGAGTCCGTGAGCTATATAATAAAGATTAGTGTTGAGTCAAGGGCTTGATTCTTTTGCCATGATCCTAAGTGAATAAAAGAAAAGAGAAATAAATAAAAAGAAACAAAGAGATCATATCGATCTCATGGAGAGTAATGAGCACACATAGAAAGAGTATGATGAATAAAAGTTGTTGAGGGTTGACAAACACAGTTTTGGTCATCGTTGCAATTAATAGGAAGTAATAAAGAAAGAGAGGTCTTCACATATAAATATACTATGTTGGACATCTTTTATTATTGTGAGCACTCATTAAAATATGACATGCTAAAGAGTTGACATTGGACAAGGAAGACAACATAATGGGTTATGTTTTCTTACATCTGAGATGAATTATATTGTCTTGGATCATCCAACATGATGAGCTTGCCTTTCCCCCTCATGCTAGCAAATTCATTGCACCAAGTAGAGATACTACTTGTGCTTCCAAATACCCTTAAACCAGTCTTACCATAAGAGTCCACCATATCTACCTATGGATTGAGTAAGATCCATCAAGTAAGCTGTCATCGGTGCAAGCAATAAAAATTGCTCTCTAAATATGTATGATTGATTGGTGTGGAGGAAATAAGCTTTATATGATCGTGTGATATGGAAGTAATAAAAGCGACAGACTGCATAATAAAGGTCCATATCACAAGTGGCAATATAAAGTGATGTTCTTTCGCATTAAGATTTTGTGCATCCAACCATAAAAGCGCATGACAACCTCTGCTTCCCTCTGCGAAGGGCCTATCTTTTACTTTTATCTCCTACATTGCATAAGAGTCGTGGTGATCTTCACCCTTCCTTTTTACATTTTATCCTTTGGCAAGCACAATATGTTGGAAAGATCCTGGTATATATGCCAAATTGGATGTGAGTTTTTGTGAACTATTACTGTTGACATTACCCTTGAGGTAAAACATTGGGAGGCAAAACTATAAGCCCCTATCTTTCTCTGTGTCCGATTAAAACTCCATACCCATAAGTATTGCGTGAGTGTCAGCAATTGTGAAAGATTATATGATAGTTGAGTATGTGGACTTGCTGAAAAGCTCTTATACATTGACCCTTTCCTATGTTATGTTAAATTGCAATTGCTTCAATGACTGAGATTGTAGTTTGTTAGTTTTCAATGAAGTTTATGATTCATACTTGATATTCTGATTGAATTATTACTCTAGCATTAGAGATTATATGACAAGAATTATATAAGTTGTTGTTCTAAGAATGATCATGATGCCCTCATGTCCGTATTTTAATTTTTATCGACACCTCTTTCTCTAAACATGTGGACATATTTTTCGATTTCGGCTTTTCGCTTGAGGACAAGCGAGGTCTAAGCTTGGGGGAGTTGATACGTCCATTTTGCATCATGCTTTTATATCAATATTTATTGCATTATGGGCTGTTATTACACATTACGTCACAATACTTATGCCTATTCTCTCTTATTTTACAAGGTTTACATAAAGAGGGAGAATGCCGGCAGCTGGGATTCTGGGCTGGAAAAGGAGCAAATATTAGAGACCTATTCTGCACAACTCCAAAAGTCCTGAAACTTCACGGAATATGTCTTCCAAATATATAAAAAACACTAAGAGCAAGAACTTCACCAGGGGGCACACCCTGCCCATGAGGGTGGGGGCGCGCCCTACCCCCCTAGGCGCGCCCCCTACCTCGTGGGCCCCCTGGTGGCCCTCCGGTGGCCATCTTCTGCTATATGGAGTCTTTCGATGGGAAAAAATCATAAGCCATCTTCTCAGACGAAACTCCGCCGCCACGAGGTGGAACCTTGGCGGAACCAATCTAGGGCTCTAGCGGAGCTGTTCTGCTGGGGAAACTTCCCTCTCGGAGGGGGAAATCATCGCCATCGTCATCACCAACGCTCCTCTCATCGGGAGAGGGCAATCTCCATCAACATCTTCATCAGCACCATCTCATCTCAAAACCCTAGTTCATCTCTTGTATCCAATTCTTGTCTCCAAGTCCGGGATTGGTGCTAGTAGGTTGCTAGTAGTGTTAATTACTCCTTGTCGTTGATGCTAGTTGGTTCAATTGGTGGAAGATCATATGTTTAGATCCTATATGCATATTAATACCCTCTGATTATGAACATGTTTATGCTTTGTGAGTAGTTACTTTTGTTCCTGAGGACATGGGAGAAGTCTTGCTATTAGTAGTCATGTGAATTTGGTATTTGTTCGATATTTTGATGAGATGTATGTTGTCTCTCGTCTAGTGGTGCTATGTGAACGTCGACTACATGACACTTCACCATTATATGGGCCTAGAGGAAGGCATTGGGAGGTAATAAGTAGATGATGGGTTGCTAGAGTGACAGAAGCTTAAACCCTAGTTTATGTGTTGCTTCGTAAGGGGCTGATTTGGATCCATATGTTTCATCCTATGGTTAGGTTTACCTTATACTTTTGTTGTAGTTGCGGATGCTTGCAATAGAGGTTAATCATAAGTGGGATGCTTGTCCAAGTAAGGGCAGCACGCAAGCACCGGTCCACCCACATACCAAATTATCAAAGTACCGAACGCGAATCATATGAACGTGATGAAAACTAGCTTGACGATGTTCCCATGTGTCCTTGGGAGCGCTTAACATCATATAAGAGTTTGTCCAGGCTTGTCCTTTGCTACAAAAGGATTGGGCCACCTTGCTGCACTTTATTTACTTTTGTTACTTGTTGCTCGTTACAAATTATCTTATCACAAAACTATCTGTTACCACTTATTTCAGTACTTGCAGAGAATACATTGCTGGAAATCGCTTATCATCCTTCTGCTCCTTGCTGGGTTCGACACTCTTACTTATCGAAAGGACTACGATAAATCCCCTATACTTGTGGGTCATCAGTATTCCTTTTATATTCTATCGCTTTTCCCATCTTTAGTTCGCAATATAAACATTCTCATTGCAAATTACCATGCAAAACATATAGATATTTTTTAGTTTAGTTTCAATGTCGTCCGTGAGAATGAATACTTCAAACCAACTATTTTTATATGTCAGTTCTTCACTCCCCAAGAATAAAAAAGTTCATTATAAAGTTCTAGAGTGATCAAGTTATTGCAATATTTGGACACGATTCGATCATGAAAAAGCATGCATTGGAAATTAAGATGACCAACCTTATTGCAAAGTTCACAAGTAATAGGACAAAGAGAACAAAATTTTGTAGCAAATTCATCTATCACTTTGAGCAAAGAATTAGTTCTATCATGTTTATGCTTCTTGCAAAATCTATCTTCCCTATAAGGCACGTCTTCAAAAACTTAATGCACTCCACAAAAATTGACATGCTTATAAGAAACATTTTTGTCATGACTTGTGCAATCATCATTAGCATTTTGGATATTCAAAGAATTCATACTAACAACATTGCAATCATGCTCATCATTCAAATATTTCGTGCCAAACATTTTATCGACTTCTTCTTCTAACAATTGAGCACTATTTTCCGATCCATCGTTTTCAAGAAAGATATTATAAAGATGATCAATAATATGATGCAACCTCAATTCCATTTTGTATGTAGTTTTCTTTTATAAACCAAACTAGTGATAAAACAAGAAACTAAAAGATTCGATTGCAAGATCTAAAGATATACCTTCAAGCACTCACCTCCCCAGCAACGGCGCCAGAAAAGAGCTTGATGTCTACTACACAACTTGTTCTTGTAGACTTGTGTTGGGCCTCCAAGTGCAGAGTTTTGTAGGACAGTAGAAATTTTCCCTCAAGTGGATGACCTAAGGTTTATCAATCCGTGCGAGGCGTAGGATTAAGATGGTCTCTCTCAAACAACCCTGCAACCAAATAATAAAGAGTCTCTTGTGTCCCCAACACACCAAATACAATGGTAATTTGTATAGGTGCACTAGTTCGGCGAAGAGATGGTGATAAAAGTGTAATATGGATGGTAGAAATATATTTTTATAATCTGAATAAATAAAAACAGCAAGGTAGCAAATAGTAAACATGCACAAAACGGTATTGCAATGCTTGAAAATGAGGCCTAGGGTCCGTAATTTTGCTAGTGCAATCTCTCAACAATGCAAATATAATTGGACCATATAACCATCCCTCAACGTGCAATGAAGAATCACTCCAAAGTTCCTATCTAGCGGAGAACATAACAAGAAATCGTTTGTAGGGTACGAAACCACCTCTAAGCTATTCTTTCCAATTGATCTATCCAAGAGTTCATACTAAAATAACACCAAATAATTTCAGATTCATAATACTCAATCAAACACAAAATAACTTCAAAGAGTGCCCCAAGATTTCTACTGGAAAAACAAAGACAAAAACGTGAATCAACCCATATGCATAGATTACTCCAATGTCACCTCGGGAATCTGCAAGTTGAGTGCCAAAACATATATGAAGTGAATCAATATGATACCCCATTGTCACCACGAGTATTCATATGCAAGACGTACATAAAGTTCTCTCAAATCCATAAAAGTATTAAATCTGATAACAACAAAATACCAAAGGGAAAAACTCAATTCATCACAAGATAGAGAGGGGAAAACAGCATATGATCCAACTATATTAACAAAGCCCGCGACACACAAGATCGTGACATCTCAAGAACACGAGAGAGAGAGAGAGAGAGAGATTAAACACATAGCTACTGGTACAAACCCTCAGCCCCGAGGGTGGACTACTCCCTCCTCATTGTGGTGGCCGCCGGGATGATGAAGATGGCCACCGGAGATGATTCCCCCCCTCTGGCAAGGTGACGGAACGGGGTCTAGATTGGTTTTCGGTGGCTACAGAGGCCTGCGGCGGTGAAACATCTGATCTAGGTTAACCCCGAGGGTTTCTGGAATTTTGGTAATTTATAGGGTAAAGTGGGGTTGCGGGAGGCCACCGAGGTGGGCACAACCCACTTGGGCCCGACTGGGCCCCCAGGCATGCCCTGGTGGGTTGTGCCCCCCTCGAGGCACCCCCAGGTGCTTCTCTGGCCCATCCTGGGTGTTCTGGTCCATAAAACGTCTCCAAAAAGTTTCGCGGTGTTTCAAGTCCATTTGGTATTGATTTCCTGCGATGTAAAAAACAAGAAAACAAAAGCAACTGGCACTGGGCACTGGGTCAAGTAGTCCCAGAAAATGATATAAAGTTGTTATAAAATGATTGTGAAGCATGCAAGACTGATAATATAACGGCATGAATACTTCATAAATTATAGATACGCTGGAGACACTGATATGCCCATTTGCATCATGTTTTCTTACTGTTATTTATGATGTTTTATCCATAAAAATGCTTTTTGGAGTAATTCTAATGCCTTTTCTCTCATAATATGCAAGGTATACACAAAGAGGGAGAATTTTGGCAGCTGGTAATCTGGACCTGGAAAAGCTACGTCAGGCCACCTATTCCGCACAACTCCAAACAAGCTAAAACTTCACGTGGATTTTTTTATCAAATATATGAACATTATTGGAGCAAATAACTACCATAGGGGGCCTACCAGGTGGGCACAACCCACATGCGTGCGCCAGGGAGCCAAGGCGCGCCCTGGTAGGTTGTGCTCACCCAGGCGCGCCTCTGGTGCCCATCTTCTAGTATATAAGTCATTTTGACCTAGAAAAAAATCAGGAGAGGACTTTCGGGACGGAGCGCCGCCATCTCGAGGAGGAACTTGGGCAGGAGCACTTTCGCCCTCTGGCGGAGCGATTCCGCCGAGGGAACTTCCCTCCCGGAGGGGGAAATCATCGTCATCATCATCACCAATAACTCTCCCATCTTGGGGAGGGCAATCTCCATCAACATCTTCAACAGAACCATCTCATCTTAGACCCTAGTTCATCTCTTGTGTTCAATCTTGTTACAGGAACTATTTATTGGTGCTTGTGGGTGACTAGTAGTGTTGATTACATCTTGTAGTTGATTACTATATGGTTCATTCGGTGGAAGATTATATGTTCAGATCCAATATGCTATTTAATACCCCTCTGATCATGAGCATGTTTATCATTTGTGAGTAGTTACTTTTGTTCTTGAGGTCATGAGAGAAATCATGTTGCAAGTAATCATGTGGACTTGATATGTGTTCGATATTTTGATAGTATGTATGTTGTGATTCCCTTAGTGGTGTCATGTGAATGTTGACTACATTACACTTAACCATATTTGGGCCTAATTAAGTGAATGCATTGTGGAGTAGCAATTAGATAATGGGTTGCGAGAGTGACAGAAGCTTAAACCCTAGTTTGTGCGCCATTACGTAAGGGACCGATTGGATCCAAAAGTTTAATGCTATGGTTAGAATTTATTCTTAATACTTTTCTCATAGTTGTGGATGCTTGCAGGAGGGTTAATCATAAGTAGGAGATTTGTTCAAGTAAGAACAACACCTAAGCACTGGTCCACCCACATATCAAATTATCAAAGTAGCGAACACGAATTAAGCCAACATGATGGAAGTGACTAGATGAAAATCCCGTGTACCCTCAAGAACGCTTTGGTTATCATAAGAGACCGTTTTAGCATGTCCTTTGCCTCAAAAGGATTGGGATACCTTGCTGCACTTTTGTTACTACAATCATTACTTGCTCGTTACAAATTATCTTGCTATGAAACTACTCTGATACCTACAATTTCAGCAGTTGCAGACATTACCTTGCTGAAAACCACTTGTCATTTCCTTCTGCTCCTCGTTGGGTTCGACACTCTTACTTATCGAAAAGAGCTACAATTGATCCCCTATACTTGTGGGTCATCAAGGCTATTTTCTGGCGCCGTTGCCGGGGAGTGAAGCGCCTTTGCTAAGTGGAATTTGGTAAGGAAACATTTATATAGTGTGTTGAAATTTATTGTCACTTGTTACTATGGAAAACAATCCTTTGTGGGGTTTGTTCAGGGTATCTTCACCTCGACTGGAACCACAATTAGCTACCCCTCAACCTACTAAACCTACTGAAAATATTGAATATGAAATTCCTTCAGGTATGATAGAACAACTACTAGCTAATCCTTATGCAGGAGATGGAACCGAACATCCTGATATGCACTTGATATATGTAGAACAAATTTGTGGATTGTTCAAGCTTGTAGGTTTACCCGGAGATGAAGTTATCAAGAAGGTTTTCCCTTTATCTTTGAAGGTAAAAGCATTGGCAGGGTATAGGCTATGGGATGATATTGGATCTTGGAATTGGAATCGGTTGAAATTGGAGTTCCACCAAAAAATTATGCTATGCATCTAGTTAATCGTGATCGGAATTATATATATTATTTTTGGCCTCGTGAAGGAGAAAGTATCGATCTAGCTTGCGGGAGGCTTAAGTCAATGTTACATTCATGCCCCAATCATGAGCTCTCAAGAGAAATTATTATCCAGAACTTTTATGCTTGGCATTCCCATAATGATCAAACCTTGCTCCATACTTCTTGTGTTGGTTCTTTTATGAAGAAGACTTTGGAATTCCGGTGGGATCTTTTGGAAAAAATTATACGCAACTCTGAATATTGGGAACTCAACAAAGGTAAAGAGTCAGGTATTAAACTTAAGTATGATCGTGTTAAATCTTTTATGGATAGCGATGATTTTCATAAGTTTAGCACTAAATATGGACTTGACTCTGAGATAGTAGCCTCCTTTTGTGAACCATTTGCTACTCATGTTGATCTCCCTAAAGAGAAGTGGTTTAAATATCACCCACCTATTAAAGAAGAAATTAAAGAACCTGTGCCAGTTAAAGAAGAAACTATACTTTACAATGTTGATCCCGTTGTTCCTTCTGCTTATATTGAGAAACCACATTTCCATGTTAGGATAAAGGAACACGCTAAAGTTTCAATTTTGGTTAACAAAAGCTATATTAGAACACCCAAACCTGATGAACAAATTAAAGTAGAACCTAGTATTTCTATGGTTAAAGATCTCTTGGAAGAAGACGTAGATCGGCAAGTTATTTACTTCTGTGAAGAAGCTGCTAGAATTTCCAAACCTGGTAAAAAGGATGAACATAGACCTGTTGCTGGCATGCCAGTTGTCTCAGTTAAAATAGGAGATCATTGTTATCATGGTTTATGTTACATAGGTGCTAGTGTGAGTGCTATTACTTACACTTTATATCGAGAAATTATGAATGACATAGCACCTGCAGAGATAGAAGACATAGATGTTACTATTAAACTTGCTAATAGAGACACTATATCACCAATTGGGATTGTTAGAGATGTTGAAGTATTGTGTGGGAAAATAAAATACCCTACTGATTTTCTTGTTCTTGGTTCCCCACAAGATGACTTTTGTCCCATTATCTTTCGCAGACCTTTCTTGAACACCGTAATGCTAAAATAGATTGTAAGAAACAAACTGTCTGTGTTAGTTTTGGTGATGAGTCTCATGAGTTTAATTTTTCCAAGTTTAGTAGAAAGCTTCATGAAAAAGAATTGCCTAGTACAGACGAAATAATTGGTCTTGCTTCTATTGTTGTACCACCTACTAATCCACTAGAACAATATCTGCTAGATCATGAAAATGATTTACACATGCATGAAAGAAAAGAAATAAATAAGATTTTCTTTGAACAACATCCTTTGCTTAAACACAATTTGCATATTGAAACTCTAGGAGGTCCTCCTCCACCTAAAGGTGATCATGTGTTTGAATTAAAACAATTGCCAGACACTTTGAAATATGCTTATCTTGATGAAAAGAAGATATATCCTTTTATTATTAGTGCTAACCTTTCAGAACATGAAGAAGAAAGATTATTGAAAGTTATAAGGAAGCACCGAGCTTCTATTGGATATACTCTTGATGATTTAAAGGGCATTAGTCCCACTCTATGTCAGCACAAAATTAATATGGAACTTGATGCTAAACCCGTTGTTGATCACCAACGTCGGTTAAATCCAAAAATGAAGTAAGTGGTAAGAATAGAAATCTTAAATCTTCTGGAAGCAGGTATAATGTATCATATAGCTGATAGTAGATAGGTAAGTCTTGTTCATCGTGTTCCTAAGAAAGGAGGTATAACTGTTGTTCCTAATGATAAGAATGAACTTATTCCACAAAGAATTGTTACAGGCTATAGAATGGTAATTGATTTTAGAAAATTAAACAAAGAAACTAGAAAAGATCATTACCCTCTGCCTTTTATTTATCACATTCTTGAAAGATTGTCTAAGCACACACATTTTTGCTTCCTTGATGGATATTCTGGTTTTTCACAAATACCTGTTTCTCAACCTGGTCAAGAAAAGACCACTTTTACTTGTCCCTTTGGAACTCATGCTTATAGACGTATGCCTTTCGGTTTATGTAACACACCTGCTACTTTTCAAAGATGTATGACTGCTATATTGTCTAACTTTTGTGAAAATATTGTTGAGGTTTTCATGGATGACTTCTCTGTTTATGGGAAGTCTTTTGATGATTGTTTAAGCAATCTTGATCGAGTTTTACAGAGATGTGAACAAACAAATCTTGTCTTGAATTGAATTGGGAGAAGTGCCACTTTATGGTTAATGAAGGCATTGTTTTGGGTCACAAAATTTCTGAAAAAGGTATTTAAGTGGACAAAGCTAAGGTTGATGTAATTGAGAAAATGCCATGTCCTAAAGATATTAAAGGTATTCGTAGTTTCTTAGGTCATGCTGATTTCTATAGGAGATTTATCGAAGACTTCTCTAAAATTTCTAGGCCTCTTACGAATCTTTTGCAAAAGGATATTCCTTTTGTTTTTGATGATGATTATTTAGAAGCCTTTTAAACACTCAAGAAAGCCTTTATTTCTGCACCTATTGTTCAACCACCTGATTGGAACTTGCCTTTTGAAATTATGTGTGATGCTAGTGACTATGTTGCTGGTGCTATTCTAGGACAAAGAGTTTATAAGAAACTGAATGCTATTCATTATGCTAGTAAAACTCTAGACAGTGCTTGAGGAAACTATGCTACTACTGAAAAAGAATTCTTAGCAGTGGTGTTTGCTTGTGATAAATTTAGACCTTATATTGTTGATTCCAAAGTAATTGTTCACACCGATCATGCTGCTATTAAATATCTTATGGAAAAGAAAGATGCTAAACCTAGACTTATTCGATGGGTTCTCTTGTTACAAGAATTTTACTTACATGTCATTTATAGAAAAGGAGCTAAGAACCCTGTAGCTGATAATTTATCTAGGCTTGAAAATGTGCCTGATGACCCACTACCTATTGATGATAGTTTTCCTGATGAGCAGTTAGCTGCAATAAATGTTTCTCATAGTACTCGTTGGTATGCTGACTATGCTAATTACATTGTTGCTAAATATCTACCACCTAGCTTTACATATCAACAAAATAAAAAATTCTTCTATAATTTAAGACATTACTTTTGGGATGACCCACATCTTTATAAAGAAGGAGTAGATGGTGTTATTAGACGTTGTGTACCTGAGCATGAACAAGGACAAATCCTATGGAAATGTCACTCCGAAGCTTATGGAGGGCATCATGCTGGAGATAGAACTACTCACAAGGTATTGCAATCTGGATTTTATTGGCCTACTCTCTTCAAAGATGTCCATAAGTTTGTCTTATCTTGTGATGAGTGTCAAAGAATAGGTAATATCAGTAAGCATCAAGAAATGCCTATGAATTATTCACTTGCTGTTGAACCATTTGATGTTTGGGGATTTGATTACATGGGACCTTTTCCTTCCTCTAATGGGTATACACATATTTTGGTTCCTGTTGATTATGTTACTAAATGGGTAGAAGCTATTCCAACCAGTAGTGCTGATCACAACACCTCTATTAAAATGCTTAAGGAAGTTATTTTCCCAAGGTTTGGAGTCCCTAGATATTTAATGACTGATGGTGGTTCACACTTTATTCATGGTGCTTTCCGTAAAATGCTTGCCAAGTATGATGTTAACCATAGAATTGCATCACCTTATCATCCTAAGTCTAGTGGTCAAGTTGAACTTAGCAATAGAGAAATAAAATTAATTTTGCAAAAGACTGTCAATAGGTCCAAGAAATTAGATGATGCACTTTGGGCTTATAGAATAGCATATAAAAATCCTATGGGTGTGTCTCCTTATAAAATGGTTTATGGAAAAGCTTGTCATTTGCCTCTTGAGTTAGAACATAAAGCATATTGGGCAATCAAAGAGCTCAACTATGATTTCAAACTTGCTGGTGAAAAGAGGTTATTTGATATTAGCTCATTAGATGAATAGAGAACCCCAAGCTTATGAAAACGCAAAATTATTCAAAGAAAAAGTTAAAAAATGGCATGGCAAAAGAATCCAAAAGCATGAGTTTAAAGTTGGAGAATATGTTCTTTTGTACAACTCTCGTTTCAGATTCTTTGCAGGAAAACTCCTCTCAAAATGGGAAGGCCCCTACGTTATCGAGGAGGTTTATCGGTCTGGAGCCATCAAAATAAATAATGCCGAAGGTACTAACCCGAAGGTTGTCAATGGGCAGCGAATAAAACATTATATCTTAGGTACGCCCATTAATGTTGAAAGTAATATTATCCAAACTATGACACCGGAAGAACACACAAAAGAGTCCTTCCGGAACACTCTAGAATCGTGAAAATAAGGAGGTACGTGATACGGTAAGTAAACGGACTCCGAAAAATCCGCAAAAATACTTTTTCAGTTTCGGGATATTTAGAAAAATAGGAAAATAAGAAACTACCGGGAAGTGTACCCTGGTGGGCAAGCCTGATGCGCCCAGGTGGGTTGTGCCCACCTGGGACACCTTCCGGACTCTGTTTTTCTTCCGTTTGCTTGTTTCCCAAGATAAAAAATCTATATACACTTCCCCAACCTGTTAACCACTGTATCTCGGAGAAATCCCATGTTCTCTTTTCTTGCTGTTTTCTGTCAGATCTATTGAGTTAGGCATCATGTCTTCTTCTTCCTCCAACAACATGGAAGAGGATTCTTGGTTGATGGAGATCGAGCTGGAGAGAGAAGAGCCCGCGGAAGCCATCAGAGGAGATGAGAGCAAGGAGGTTACCATAGATCAGCCCCCGGTCTTCGAATAAGCACTGCCAGCCGAGGAGGAAGAGGAAGATATCCTTAAACCCTACCTTGTTCACCTTACTCCTACTGAGATTGAAGCCTTTCACATCATTGAAATAGTTCACATACAAAATAAGTATCTCACTCGTGAAAATATTCTACATCAAGAGCATATCATCCGCCCCCGGAGCGTCATCCTTCGATCGAAGAATCTCTTGATCCTTAAGGATTGGATCGCTCCATCACCACCACCATCCTATTCTTCACCACCAAAAGAGAATTGAGTATCGGGTATGGGCACTCCCCTTGGCTTCCGCCAAGCTTGGGGGAGGTGCCCCGGTATCGTATCATCCCACTATCTTTTTGCCTTTACTTATTTTAGTTTGATCCTTTGCTTTAGATGAATAAAAGTTTAGTTCGATCCTTTCCTTCCGATAGTTTGCTTAGTGATCTATCCTTGTAATTGTGTGTGAGATATATAATAAAGTCTAGTTTGAGTTTTTGCTTTCTCTATTTTCATGTTGCAATTAAAACAAAGGAAATAAATGAAAGAAAGCAAATAAATGAAAAGATCATATGCTAATCTTATGGTAGGTGATGACACCAAATAAGGAAAAGTATAAGTAGGAAATTTTATTAGAGATTGACAAACATAGAATGAGTCAATGATGCAACTCATGAAAGAATTAATAAGGGAAGAGAAGATTCACATATAAATATACTATCCTAGAAATCTTTTGTGATTGTGAGCCCTCATCAAAATATTATATGCCAAAATTATTGACGTTGGACAAGGAAGACAACTTAATGGTTTGTGTTTGTTTATATTCACACAGAAGTCATATTGTCATGGATCATTTAACATGTGGTGGTTGCCCCCTATCTTTGCTAGCTAGAAATTCCGCACTAAGTAGAGATACTACTTGTGCATCCAAAAACCCTTAAACCCAAATCTTATTTTCAAAGTGTCCACCATACCTACCTAGGGATTGAGCAAGATCCCTCAAGTAAGTTGTCATCGGTGCAAAAAGGCAATAAAAATTGCTTCTAAAAGTGTGAGATCATTTAGTGTAAGAGAAAATTGAGCGTTGCAAGAACTTGTGATGGTGAAGAATAAAAGAGACAGACTGCAAAATAAAGGTCGCTATCACAAGGGGCAATGCAATGTGACATTCTTTTGCACTAAGGGGTTGAGCATACAAACAAATAAGCGCATGGCAACCTCTGCTTCCCTCTGCGAAGGGCCTATCTTTCACTTTTATGTATTTACTTTTATGCAAAGAGTCAAATTTTTCCTTCTATTCCTTTTTATTTTTAAAATTAGGAGAGGACTTTCGGGACAGAGCGCCGCCGTCTCGAGGAGAAACTTGGGCAGGAGCACTTTTGCCCTCCGGCGGATTGATTCCGCCGAGGGAACTTCCCTCCTGGAGGGGGAAATCATCGTCATCATCATCATCACCAACAACTCTCCCATCTTGGGGACGGAAATCTCCATCAACATCTTCAACAGCACCATCTCATCTCAAACCCTAGTTCATCTCTTGTGTTCAATCTTGTTACCGAAACTATAGATTGGTGCTTGTGGGTGACTAGTAGTGTTGATTACATCTTGTAGTTGATTACTATATGGTTTATTTGGTGGAAGATTATATGTTCAGATCCAATATGCTATTTAATACCCCTCTTATCATGAGCATGTTTATCATTCGTGAGTAGTTACTTTTGTTACTGAGGTCACAGGAAAAATCATGTTGCAAGTAATCATGTGAACTTG
The DNA here is from genome assembly GCF_018294505.1 of Triticum aestivum. NCBI lineage: Eukaryota > Viridiplantae > Streptophyta > Magnoliopsida > Poales > Poaceae > Triticum > Triticum aestivum. The sequence continues at coordinate 262,563,541 of NC_057794.1, forward strand.
ATATGTGTTCGATATTTTGATAGTATGTATGTTGTCATTCCCTTAGTGGTGTCATGTGAACGTCGACTACATGATACTTCACCATATTTGGGCCTAAGGGAATGTATTGTGGAGTAGCAATTATATGATGGGTTGCGAGAGTGACAAAAGCTTAAACCCCAGTTTATGCGCGATTCCGTAAGGGACCGATTGTATCCAAAAGTTTAATGTTATGGTTAGAATTTATTCTTAATACTTTTCTTGTAGTTGCGGATGCTTGCGGGAGGGTTAATCATAAGTAGGAGATGTGTTCAAGTAAGAACAACACCTAAGCACCGGTCCACCCACATATCAAATTATCAAAGTAGCGAACACGAATTAAGCCAACGTGATGAAAGTGACTAGATGAAATCCCATGTACCCTCAAGAATGCTTTGCTTATCATAAGAGACTGTTTTAGCATGTCCTTTGCCTCAAAAGGATTGGGATACCTTGCTGCACTTTTGTTACTACTATCATTACTTGCTCGTTACAAATTATCTTGCTATGAAACTACTCTGATACCTACAATTTCAGCAGTTGCAGACATTACCTTGCTGAAAACCACATGTCATTTCCTTCTGCTCCTCGTTGGGTTCGACACTCTTACTTATTGAAAAGTGCTACAATTGATACCCTATACTTGTGGGTCATCATTCGTATCACATCTCAAGAACACAAGAGAGAGAGAGAGATAGAGATTAAACACATAGCTACTAGTACAAACCCTCAGCCCCGAGGGTGGACTTCTCCCTCCTCATCGTGGTGGCCGCCGGGATGGTGAAGATGGCCACCGGTGATGATTTCCCCCTCTGTAGGGTGCCGGAACGCGGTCTAGATTGGTTTTCGGTGGCTACAGAGCCTTGCCGCGGTGGAACTTCTGATCTAGGTTAACCCCGAGGGTTTTTGGAATGTTTGGGAATTTATAGGGCAAAGAGGGGGTGCGGAGGACACCGAGGTGGGCATAACCCACCTGGGCGCGCCAGGGCCCCTAGGCGCACCCTGGTGGGTTGTGCCCCCCTCAGGGCACTCCCCAGGTGCTGCTCTGGCCCATCGGGAGTGTTCTAGTCCATAAAAAATCCACAAAAAGTTTCGCGGTGTTTGGACTCCGTTTGATATTGATTTCTTGTGATGTAAAAAACAAGCAAAAAACAGCAACTGGCTCTGGGCACTGGGTCAATAGGTTAGTCCCAAAAAATGATATAAGGTTGCTATAAAATGATTGTAAAACATCCAAGAATGATAATATAACGTCATGAATACTTCATAAATTATAGATACGTTGGAGATGTATCAGATGTGTCATGTTAAAACACGACAGAAGCACAAACTAATTTTAAGACCAATGTTCAGATTGGCACCAAAAACTTGATTTAGTTCGGACGTAAAGTTTTTACTAAAGTTTTTTGGTTTTCCAAGCTTGCAACACGTTTAACATATTTGTGTGTTTCTAGCATAAGTCTGGTAGTACAATGCCGGACACCTTTAAAGCTTCAGCAACATCAACGCGAGGCTGCGACAAGAGCTGAACCCATCAAAAGACAAGGTACTCCGAGGAGTCTTCGGCAAAATGTTCTCGGATATTGCTTTATATACATCAGTTTTGAATTGTGTCTTTAGTCAATAGTTGGGTTGCCCGGCTCCTGTGCTTGCCTCCTACGTTTTGCTTTGTTCGGCTAGGTGTGCAAAGGGACAACCACTGCGATTGTGCTTCCAGCTCAAATGGTTAAGCACCTCAGTGGATAAAGCCAAAAATTGACTCTCGCAATGGGCGTAAACTGGTCAGCGATCCGATGACGGTGTCAAACTATAGATCGATACCGATTACCCCATGTTAAACGATGGGCCTTTCATAACTTTGGCCAAAGTGTTAATGGCTAGACTTCGGTCGGTGCCAAACACTAACCAGGGGCTCATAGCTAGCTTCCCTGGTTTAAAGCTCCTATGAAGTGAAAGTTATAAAGCCTGCACATCTGATTGCCTTGTTTCCGCAAACACAACCGCCTTTGGGCACCAAGACGTCGAGTAAAGGTTGTCTTGTTACTGCGGAAACACCCTGTGTAGTATCTACAAAGGGGTAGAAGCCGAAGATGGCCCACTTTCAACTGATAAAACGGTCACAGCGGAGTCAAAATAAACATATATCATCAGTGTTTGTATTCAATATACAAGGGCTACCTTCCGTAATTATTGTTATAAATCCATAAATATGCATCAAATTTGACTTAAGATTTTGGCCAAGCTAGGTTGGCTGGCTACTGTGTTTAACCCTACGTTCCCGATTGTTCAACTAGGGGGTAAAGGGAGCACCTACGTGATTGTTACTACCGGGTCATCCGGATTAGTACCTCGGACTAGGTGAAGCCGAAAGCTATCTATACTAAGAATATAATTGGTCGGCAAATCCTCAATATTTTCCTCCCACATTGATCGGAGGTGAGATTTCATGATCATGATCAACATGACAACCCAAAGGAACCGATAGCGGGACTATTTTCTTCGGAAGATGTCTCTTACGTTAAAAAGTAATATAACATATCTCTCTGTGTTCCTTTGTTTATAAAACTATATGGCTGGATTGCCTTGTTTGTCGTAAATCTTTGCCCTTATAAAGGCTTTATAAAGTAGGACAAACACTACCCGGCCCTTGGCCGAGGAGGTTGAAGCCAATGGTCAGTCATCAAAGTTTTGTACAACGCGGATCCGAGTATTAATGATGTAGAGTACTTGGATACGTAGAATCATTACACATAATTTGTGATTTTACTTCGGATATCGATCCTTAATTCGGCCACCCGTGCCCACATTAAGGCTTGGGGACTAGTGGGCTTCGGGCTTATCATTTACTAATATTGAGGGGAACATCGATCCCCTGATCTGGTGTTGCCACCCGATCAGTGTCTCGGGGGCTACTGCATTGCCTATTCAATGCAGAAAATTCAAAGTGCTCAGTGTTCCGCATGACCGAACTATGGGCAAACGCGTCTTCGGACAATAATAGGTACCATCTGGGACTTATCCAGCATCAAGCTAATATATTACGACGACTTCTTAAAACCCTCTCTCAAGGGCCCGTCCGCCGATCACTATCTCCTCTAATGTGCATCCCGGATTTTAGGCCGACACACACACCTTGAGGCTACTGGATATATATCTTGTCAGTAAATAAATTGCATCAATCGGAAATAAAATCCGCAAACAATCAGCCCAAGCCCAAGGTGGTGCATCACCTCGAAGCAGTCCAACATAAAGCTCGATTGCAAGTGGTTGGCTCCATAGAGGGCATCTCCGGCATTAAGCTTGGTTGAACCCTTTTAAAATTTTCAATACCGAGGTAATCCATGACACCTTGGATACAGTCTGGCGTTGAAGCCCAGATACATTCCGGTGTTGGAGCTCGGAAGTGGTCCGGCGTTGGTGCTCGGCTGCAAAAGATACCCCGGATGCAGTCTGGCGTTGGAGCTCGGATGCAAGAGGACACTGCCGCACGAGAAACACTTTGAACCTAAGGTGTGGCATAAAAAATAAAAAGGCATTGATAAAGCCCGAGAACTTAAAGGGGCTCCTCGGATATCCGACGTGTAAACTCTTCGGATTCACTTCGGCGATCCTCAAGATCGAAGATGAGAAGATTTGTTGAACCAATTTTCAAGACTGACGACCGAAGATGTAGAACAGTTTAGAAGAATCAAAGAACGTACCCAACTTGAAGACCGGTTCAGGGGGCTACTGATAGTGTCATGGACTAAGGGTTACTCACCACGTCGTCTCCCGACCAGTTGGATCGGGCCGAGGACCCCCATGGCGTTTCACCTATGGGCCACTTCGGGCAGCCCATGCCGCATACAAGGAGGATTCCACAAGACTTGGTGCCCAAGATAAGGACTCCTCTAAACCCTAGGCCTCCGGTGTGTTATATAAATCGAGGCCAGGCTAGTCAATAGAACATCTAATATTCATTAGAACAATCTCATGGTCGGACCCCTTAAAGGGGGAAGCCATAAGAAAAAGTATCTGCTGGTTATGGTGGATAAATTCACCAAGTGGATAGAGGCCAAACCGGTAAAAACGATCGAAGCCAGACCGCTGATCGATTTTATATCCGGTGTTGTACACCACTATGGCGTCCTGCACAACATCATTACTGACAATGGTTCTAACTTTACAGGCGACGAGGTGAAAACTTGGTGTGCTAATATGGGCATTAAGCTCGACTACGCCTCCATTTATCACCCTCAAACAAACGGTCAGGTCGAACGGGCTAATGGCCCGATAATGAGCGGCATCAAACCCGGACTAGTGCGCTCCCTACGGGAATCAGATAAGCATTGGGTTGAGGAACTCGATTCCGTACTCTGGGAGCTGCGGGCCACGCCTAATCACACGACCTGACACACACCCTTCTTTATGGTGTACGGCGCAGAGGCTATCTTGCCTTGCGACATTATTCATGGCTCACCTCGAGTGCACATGTACAAAGAGAGAGAAGCTGAGCCCGATCGGCAGGATGATCTAGATGGCCTGGAGGAGGAGTGCAATGTTTCCAAGGCATGTTCCGCATTCTATCAACAACAGGCTCGAAGATATCAAAGCAGAGAAGTGCGGGCAAAGACATATAATGTCTATGAGCTGGTTCTACGCCTACCAGAGAAGAAAAAGAACAAGCTCAAACCCAAATGGGAGGGTCCCTTCATTGAGCTTATGAAGTATTTTCTGAATTCCAGAGATCCTTTTTACTAATTTCAAAAATATAGCTTCATGTAAAAGTACAGACAATGTGATTTTCAGAGAAGAAACTGCAAGTTGCAGTTTTAGATAAGAAACTGCAAGTTTCAGAGGCAGAGCATTTATATTAACACGCCCTTTTCAAATAGGGATAACAGTATGCTAGAAGTTTTATTTAGGGTAAAAAATGGAACTACCAGCCAGTTAACATCATGTTGATCAACATTCATGCATAGCACTTCTTCATATGATGCACAGTCAAAAAGATATGCTATTTTCAAAATGGCCACACAATGCTGAATGTGCAAAAAACAGAGAAAACTAGGGACGAAGTTTTGGCTAGTGTTGGAGGTGGTTTGCGTAGATGACAAGGGGGACCCACATGTCAGTAATAGAAAAGGAAAAAAGTTGTGGATATTTTCACTGCATCAGGTGGAATCGAACCCGGGCGGAGCAACGGTTGGGGAATGGGACTTACCCACTGGGATACTGTAGTACTTTTGGTAGATATCAGGCACAACTTCTACCACTACTGTAGCATGTTTTCCCCGGCTCCGGTGCGCTCTCGCACTGTCTGGCTTTGTGTGCTCACCGCGGCGCCACCGTCTGCCGTTGTGAACATGCTCAACAAACGAGAGGAATTGGGAGACGACTGTACTTCGAGAGGCGGACAGTCGGGACCCAGTAGGTCCATGGTCATACGCAAGCAAGTGCCTCATTGAAAAATGCTTCCTCCCAATGATATACTAACGTTGGGCCCCACAGTTTTGTCAACGTATAGTTAATAAAGGAGATACATTTACAATGAAGCCGTTCATTGGGGAGCTGGCAGGTAACATTTTTTATTAGAGGGCCAGCCAATATCAGCTGGGTTGTGGGCTACCCAGTCCAGGTTTTCTTTTTTAACATGCGCAGCCCACGACATGCCGACACAGTGGTTTGAACTTATTTTTTTGAGGGCCATCATATATCTACCGACCTAAGGGCCTCCCAGCCTAGGTTTTATTTTCACTGAAACATTCGCAGCCCAACTTGTGCATTTTTTGAAGAAAATGTAGAGGTCTTTAAGAAAAAATACCCCACGTCTTATTAACTTATAAAAATAAATGTTCAACAAGAAAATCCTTATTTTTTTACTCTAAGGCAACGAAAATCCTGGTGATTTGCGTACAAAAGATTTGTAAGATTTAAGGACCAATGTAATAATAACATGCTTATTATCTAATTTTATTTATGATAAAATGCCTAGCCCGGGTTTATTTTTTGATAACATTGCTTCAGCTAACCCAACATTATATTTACAACTAGCCCATCAAAATCATGTATTTCGAGAAAGTGCAAATGGGTTGTAATTTCTTAGAAAAAATAAATGGTTTGTTCACCTGGCCCAGCAAATGGACTATAAATTCTAAAAAAATAGGTTGAATATGTGCCACATTTTTGTAGGCTGAAATGTGGGCCAATTGGTCAAACCCTACACAAGGCATTGTCAACTTAGTCAACAAATGATTCTGACATCCGTAGACATTGGATTTTCATCCAACGGCCGACATCCATCTTCAATCTCTCGTCTTCTTCCTCCAGCGCCGCCGGGACCACCTGCTCCCACCTCCGGTGGCTAGCAACACGCCTCGCCGCGAAGCGCTACCCCACCACCGGCCAGGCCATCCCTCCACCCCTCCACACCTCCTGTTATTCTCCGCCGACTGTAGAACCACGTTGCACGAGAACCAGTTAGCCCTCGTACACCTCTACGTCTGTGACTCCGCTGCCATGTCTTCCCATCTCCAGCTCGTTGTCGTCCGGGGCCTCACTGTCGTCCAATGCCTTGGTGCACTCGGCGCGGCGTGGTCAACATGGTCAACAAACGAGAGTCATTGGAGGAGGACTATACGTGGAGGGGCTGACAGTGGGGACGCACCAGGTCCATGGACGCACGCATGGAACCGCCTCGTTGTTATGCGAAAATAAAATTATTCCTCCCCCTGAAAGCTGGGACCCACATGCTATATCTTCGTATGGAAGGAAGTGCCTCCTTATTACTCCCCCTGACAGCTAGGACCCACCAACTACATATTTGCATGGGGAAGTGCCTCCTTATTATGGGCAAAAAATGATTCCACCCGTGATAGCTGGGACCCACGAGCTATATCTTCGCACACAAGTAAGTGCCTCCTTATCCTCCCTGACAGCTGGGACCCACCCGGTCGAAGCATACGTAGCGTTGTCTGTCTACTCATGAACCTCTACGTACATACTGGTCGATTGGTGTCTCTGCAAGGATGAACCGTGGCTGGGTAAATAGTGGCACGTGTCGTAGTAGAGCCCCCAATGTAGCAGTTCATGCATTCCCTTTTAAGTTGTGTACACGTACGTATAGCCATAGGGCAAATAATATGACCATGTACGTACATACGGGCGGGGACTCGAATGCGTACTCATGCATACATACAGCCAGGGCTCGTGTACATGGAGAGGCAACAGATGGCAACAACGGTGTCCTGTTCCTCGGCAGCCAACCAGCTGGGTCGGAATGGAGGAAACAACGCTATGTTAATCGGGAGGTAATGTATATGGTCAGAATGCGTCCTGTTCAACGGCAGCCAACCAGCTTCGATGAACAGCCGAAACGGGGTCTGGGGTACTGCGGAATAGAGGAAATGACCTTCAGTTCGACTGCATACAGTCGAAAAAGGGTTCGCTTCATCAGGAAGGGTCTGGCGTACCGCAACACGGAGGAAACATAATTATGTTGGAGTGCCTACGGTCGAAACAGGGTCTTATTAATCGGGAGGGGTCTGGCGTACTGCAAAACGGAGGAAACAGACTTCTGTTCGAGCGCCTACGATCGAAACGGGGTCCTCTTCAACGGGAGGGGTGTGGAGTACCGCAAATCGGGACCCCATGGGCTACTATTCATCCACCGTCTACTACCTCACTCCAGCCTCCACAAACTACTGTTCATCCACCGTCGACTTCCTCGAGCCTCCATCTGCTACTATTCATCCACCGCGACTTCCTCCTGCCTCCACCAGGTACTGTTCATCCACGGGCTACTGTTCATCCAGCCTCCACGAGGTACTGTTCATCCACCCCAACCGGCTAGGGTGTGGCGGCCTCCTCGGGGTCCTGTTCATCAAGCGGCAATGGCCTACTACCATGGGGTCCTGTTCATCAAACCCCCATTGGGAACTATTCATCCACAGCCAACCAACTAGCTTGACTTACCACGTCACGACTCGTTCTACGTACCGCGCGCATGGTTGCAACGGTCACTGTTCATCGAGATGCAACCTAACACCGGCTAGCTACATCTCACACAGGGGCTCGATCGGCTTCCTTAAGCAGCAGCAGCGATCGATCGCTCCGGTCTAGTTAGCAGCAACAACGAAGGAATCGCTCGGGTTCAGTTAACAACCAAGGGATCGATCGCTCGGGTTCAGTAACGTAGCTAATGCGATCGCTCGGGTTAAGTTAGCCAACACCTCACACACACACGCGTGCGCGTATGAGAGAAACGCGCAAACCACAATGCATCGCTCGGCCCCGACCACCCACCATAACCGGGAACTCCCCGATATTTTCCTCGCCTTCGCTTCTACCACAATTTTTCTGTCATGGATGGCCCAAAGAATGTCATGTAGGATTGCAGGTGCGTCTCTGGCCCGCCTAGGACGAATAGCCCATTTTCTGTCATGATTTTTTGTCATAGAAGTAGGAGCCCACCACATCTATGATAATATGTGTTTTTGTCATAATTATCGTCATAGAAGTGTCATAAGCATGACGAAAAAACTTTTCGCTCGGGCCATAATGTGATAGATGTGTCTTTTTTGCAGTGGTAGTACACTTTTTAGTCAAAATATTATTCATCCGGTCCTTACAGTGAAGTGACAAGACCCTGCGCCCGAGGTGACAATAGTCTAGGCGGCCTGTTTGGGTTACCAAAGTCAGCCTCACCATGTGCAATCATTGTCACCGCTGCTGTATAGCATGCCTCGCCTTGTCTCCCTCTCCCCTAGCACCACTCCATCTCCATCTCGCCGGAGATCCTGAGGTCACTCTTCATCATCTCAAAGTGCCCTCACGTACCCTCTCCTCGCTCACCTCCCCCAGTATCACTATTCCCTCGCTAGCCGCTCTAGCGCCGAGAGCCTTCTCCCCAGGAAATCAAGCCCAAAAAAACGCCACCATCCAAACTCCACCATGGCCGAACTTGAACCGCGCAGCATCCCTATGAGCCGCGACTGGGGCGATCTCCCTAGTGACATCCTCGACCTTTGTTGTTCGCGTATGGATATTATGAGCGTCGTGCGACTGGCTGCATGCTCAAGGGACATGCATGCGTCCATCGTCGAAGCGAGGCCCAAGATTTTCAAGACACCCTGATTGCTGCTATCTGCTCTCGCGAGATGCGCTCACCATGATATGGAGGCGTACATCATGCCCCTCAACTTTGATCCGACCTCCATCAACCGAAACTTCTTCGCAAGAATGTAGTGGGTCGTCGTACATCATGCCCCTCGATTTCGAGCCGATCACCATCATGAAACTTCTTGGCGGGTATGTACTGGGTCAGCATGAACTCCCACGAGATGGCTGGCGTCAAACAAGGCTGGAACGATATAGTGCTCGTCAACTTCCACACCTCCCATGAGATTACCCTTCCTCCCTTGCATCATACAGGGTTTTACCACCATGGCCAAAGTCATCTAAATTACTACGTCAGTTAGACGAACCTTGTTTTGGAGAGGATTGTAATCTGCCAAGTGCCCACATAATCTATGAATTACGCATACTTCAAGCTAATTGCCTTGTTCGACCGCACACTCACCTATATTTCCGTCGGTGCCTTCTTTAGGTGGAGACAACTCACCTCGCAGTCGATTGTCAAAGATGATACACACTTCTGTGATGCTAGCGAACACAATGGCATCATCTACACAATCGACAAAGCAGATGGCACCACGTATTGCTGGGACGACGCCTGTAAGTTCTTTTCGTCTGATTTTAATGATAACGCCATGAAATTTTTTGAACTTTTGTGATGATTGGCATATCCCTATTAGAGCAGAATTTGAGTAGAACAATGGCAATGTATTAGAGACGCTGTAAATCAGCTATATTTGGATGTGGTTAAATCATGTGATTGTGACCATGTCATTACATCCAATTTGCACCCTTGAATAATCAAACGGTTAGGAAGATATGTATATTCTCCTAACTTTATAGTAATCTATATACTACTAAATATGAGTGTGTATCAATAGACATGTTAGTTTCCTCATTTTCATGATGTAGAAACATGGATAACATTGTTGCTTTCATCTAACCATACATTAGGGAAGTAAATGCGCATATCGAAAACTCTATATTTGGAAGTAATGAAATCCTGTCATGCTTACCCATACCTATATTCGCCCTTCAACAATCAATGGCTAGAATAATATCCTCACAAGAATTTTGCACACGGAACATGAGTATTCCCATATAACAATGCATGGTGTGTTTGTTTCCTCTAAATAATTTATTTGTGAGGACAAAACATAACTACATAACATACATGGCATGGTAGTTTCCAGCGAAGAATCAATTGCAAAACATGAGTATAACCATGCATCACACTGCTATATTTTCGAGCCCAGTATACATTTCCCTGTATTTTCCTCTTGGTTCCAACAGGGACAGATCAATGTTGTTTCTTACATTATCCTACACATACCCTGAACAATGCTGATCTTACATTAACAATGTCTGTTATTTTTGTCGCCTTTTTAATATGATGCAGTGTCCCTAAAATTACTGCCCTTTGTAATCACACCACCTTTGCCAAAAATAGAAAACCACAACTGGTTCCTCGCTCGATCAGACGACGGTGAAAGACTGATGATCGTTCGAACACATGAGCCGACAAAGTTATATTGCAGAAACCCCACTGTGTACAAGAAGCATGAAATACGTGAGTATCTGGAGATTGGTTGTTACATATATGAGCAGGATATCGACTTGTTGGGGCCTTTAGGATTTTTGAGTTGGATGCGGGTCAAGAGCCTTTGTTCACACTCTCTGTTTCTCTAACTCAATTATCCGATTAACCAGGAGATCACCCTTGGCAAGGTTCATGATGGCAGAGAGGTTATGTTTGTTAGGGAAAGCTGTGTCTATGTGGTAAACCCTAGGACTTAGGGACCACATGCCCCTGATTGTCAATGATGCAGCATGCAGCCAAAAGAAGGTGAAAATGAGAAAGGCATCTAAATGTACTTTGATCCTTAGATGTATCAACTCCGATAGTCAGTGATATGGTTCAAGCCTTCAGGTTGACAGGTAATTCGGCTGTTGCATCGAAAGGGTGGAGTCCTGGTGTCTCCGAATCACTACTGGCGGAAGGGGGCTGCAAATTATGATGGTGTTGGATCATCCCTCTTCGAATGACTTGTTGTCATTGCTGCTTGTTCTGGATGGGTAGTGTTCTCTTTTGTTATGCAGACTCCTTGTAATTTGGTCATCCTCGTCTATGTCACTCTTACTATGTAATAGTTGGCTATCTTTAGAACATCATTCTCGTCTGGATCACGAGAGTCTGAGCACTGCAGATGGGTGTGTTTTGGTGGTGTAGCAAGACTTGTTATGAACTTTCATGTCTCGTTGTTTATGTCAATAGTAGTTACTAGTTAGTGTTTGCATGTTATATATATATATATATATATCATTATTTCAAACTATTTCTTGTTTCGAACTTCTGATGGGCTAAATGAGGGCATCACCATTCTCCATTCTCTAGTGTATATATCCCTTTTTTCAAGTTGTAATTTGAGCTCGGTGACTTTTCGATGATGTTCGCTTGTTTGGGGCTTTGGGCCAATGTGAGGTGTTGTTGAATATGGGACGAGTAGTAACAAATGCCAAACAGGACAATTATGGGAACTCTGAGGCCGGGCGGTCAAAAAAAGAAAAAGGACTCTTAGACTGACATGTGGGTGCCACCAGTGTTTCCATGCGCTTGCGCGGCGAGAGCATTTTGGCATGTGTTTGAAATTGATGCTACCTTCTCATCCCCTATCCCCCGCCCTCCCCCACCTCTGAAATCTCGATTCCTACTCTAGATCCCCCAAATCCCCCACCTCTACTCCATGTACTCAAGCGCACTATCATGCCGTCGGTCAATGTGGGTCTCTAAGCCAGAGATCCTGAGGTTTGTCCTGCCTTCGGGCACTGCGTGCTATCGCTCAACAGTGACATGGCGGCGCTTGACGACCAGTTTGCTGACAAAGTGCTGATGGTAACCATCAATGGTGACCGGCCTCCTGTCTCACCGGATGACCTTGTCAAAGCTCTTGGCATTGCGCATAGCATCCAAATAAGTGACTTGCTCGTCGAAGTCTGTCCACCACTGGCTGATTTCTTCTTCAGGTTCCTGACAACTTTTGACTGCAGTCGTGTTCGAATATTCCCGGCGTTTGTCCTATGATGGCGCGCTGGTGAGCTTTGATTGATGGCACCCAGGATGGGGCTCGGTGCCCTCTGAGCTTGAGTTTTTAACAAAGCTTACCTTCCACGACATGCCTCGACGGGCTAGGAACAATGAGTCCATGAATGAGCTTATCAACAACCTAGGAGGTGAGCTTGTAATTATGTTTATTCCTCCAGACAGCTAGGCTCGGATGGTTATGGCATGGATGAAGAAGGCATCCACCATACCGAAGGTGATTGGTGTTGAGATACCGATGCAGGAACCGGGTTGTACTATTCGTCGCCACAAAGGTCGTCGGGGACCACGTTAGGGATGTACCTGTATCGAGTCTTCGTGCATGTCGAATAAGTGGTCAATCCATCAATCGAAGTCCTGTCGCCACCACTGGTGCCAGGGTCCGTCGACGACGTCCATTACAGGAGTCAACGTCAGACTTTCCTAGTATTGCTTGGAACATGGCACATGGCCTACTCCATCGCGTAGTAGAGGCCATTGCTTCTTTGGGAGAAGAGACCGGGCAGGCTGCCTAGATGTGCTCTAATTTGAGGTAACAACTGAATCTTCGTAGATACTAGTTGTTGGAGATATAAATACTAAGTATAAACCGTCCAGGAGGGGCCGGGTTACACCCATAAGGAGTTATCCATATTGAAGCTCATGAAGACAAGGAGCATGGCGCTTTACTATAAGAGATCTAAAGGCCCAGGGCACAAAGGCGGATTAGAGCTTGTAGACATAAACCGCCATAAGGTGTGTAACTTGTGTTGTAAGATAGGAAAGGATAGAAACCGAGTCGGACACGTTTATGAGCCGGCCGGGATTCTGTAAACCGCCGGGCGTCAACCTGTGTATATAAAGGGACGACCCGGCGGCGGTTTAAGAACAAGAAACAATAACTCGAGAGCCAGGCAAAGAGGATTCACTCCCTGGTCATCGAAACCCTAGCAATCCCATCATAACTGGAGTAGGCTTTACCTTCATCGCAAGGGGCCGAACTAGTATAATTCCTTGCGTCCTTTGTCTGCTTTAACCCCTTTAAGCTAACTACGTTGCGATGGCTCCACGACTAAGTCCTCACACTAGGACATCTGTTGTGACAATCCCACGGCAGTTGACGCCCACCGTGGGGCTATCACACGATGGTTTCAAGTTCTTAGAGAGCAGCTTCGAAGGGCTCAAGGGATACGTTGTGGGCCGGATGACCTAGAGTCGTCGCGGCAAGCTCTACATCGATGATGCAGGCTGGGGCCCCGAGGCCGGCTCAATCGAGTACGGGTACCAATTCCCCTTTGGTGGTATACACGTTTTCATTGGCAAGATCGGCAAACCGGGCCCTGAGCCGGACATCTGCACGGGTTAAGCCTGCCATGAAGCGTGCCTTTGTGGGAGTCATCCACAGAGTGGAATCTAAGGATAGATCGGTATCTGGTGGCGAAACCGTCGTTTACTCTGATGACGAGTCATCTACCAGAGAGACCCAGTCATTGTACCTACTGCAAGATGGCCGGTTTGGGGTCTGTTCCGATGGCGACAGTATTCTGGACCCCCTTGATCCGCCAAGCCGAGTTGTGATCTTCATGGCCGGTACACAGTCAGCGCAACATTCTTCAACCACGGCAGCAATGATATCTGGTTCAGCAGCAGCAACGGCAGCTGGGGCAGGAGGCCCTGCGCCACCGTCGGCTCAGGTTTTGTCTGATTTGTTTGATGCTTTGGCAACACTGCTGGCGGCTGAAGTTAACACGGTGAATCAGAATCAGCATAATGCAGAAGTCGCAAAAGTAAAGGATCAGTTAGCTCAAGCCAAGGCAGATCTGGCAGCCGAGAACACCAGGATGGCTGCGGAGCGGGCCGAGTTGGACGCACAGGCTTATTGGCTCATGTTGGATCATAATGCATCAAATGATGTAATGAGGAGAAGGTACCGGTCCCACCTACCTCCGGTTTATGAGCCAAGGAATCTCTTTAACACGCCAGGAGCAGGAACCAGCAACCAACCAGTGGTAAACCGCGTAGAAGCACCTGAAATGGGGGCGCCGGTTCAGCCGTGTACAGTGGATCCGCCTCGTCAGAATATCCCGTCACAGCACGTGTCAACGCCTCCGGGTCATTACTCCAATCCCCTGGATAACATAGTCGCCGCTGCTTCATGCTTGGCAGCCCTCCCAGTTGAGGTGAGTCCCCCATAGCGGTTGAGACGCGACGGGCTAGGGAGCTCCTTCAGACAGCTTTGACTCGGCAACATGCGTATTCATACAGCCGCGAGAGGATACATTCTACCCCCGCCCAAGCCGGAGTTACAGCAGGCACTTCGATGAACCGGCCGTGTCAAGCAGTGCGCGAGGACGTAACCCGTCTCGAGGGCATAATCCGGCAGGTGGTGGTACTAATGCTCAGGATTTGGTGGATCAGGGCCGAGCGCATCGAGAAGCCGAGTTAGCGGCGAATACGTGGCCCGTCAGCTTACTCTGGTTCGTCCAACAACTTTGGTGGAGTCAGGGGTTACCTCCAGCTCTTTGGGGGTGTCGTGTCTCGTCCCGTCTCTATGTAATGTACGGCTGCCCAAGGATTTCAAAGGACCCCGCAAAGTGACCAATTATACTGCCAATTTACCCCCTGATTCATGGATCAAGAGCTATGAAATGGCAATGGAGATGCTGGATGTGGATGATGCAACCTATGCTGAATACTTCACCATGATGTTGGAAGGAATATCTCGCACTTGGCTGAAAGGTTTGCCAGCTAACTCCATCGGTTCGTGGGCTGCGTTAAAGGCCCGGTTTATCCAGAATTTCAAGGACACGTGCAAGCAGCCCATGTCAATTGCAGACTTAGCCGCCTGTGTCCAAGAAGAAGGTGAATCGACAACTCATTGGGTGCACCGGGTTTTGAAAATCTTGCATTCATCGGACCGCATTAACGCTGATACATCAGTCTTAACGTTGGAGGGAAATTGTCAGTTCATGCCTTTGAAGCTGAAATTGGGACGGCTCAAGCGTCACTGCAATGACATGGGAACGCTTATGGCAGCTCTGGTTAAGTATGCCGACTCTGATAGTACCAAGGACCCCGAGTCTGATGATGAAAAGCCGAGGAAGGGCAAGAAGAGTGGCAGTAACAAGGGCCGGCAGCATAACCCGGCGGGTCATGGAAACAATGGTAAGTGCAAAGCAGATAACAGTTTGGATTTTGTGGCTAACACCAACATGCAGAATAACAATCAGCGTCGCAAGGGTAAAACGCCCCCGCGGGGTGCAGGGTCAAGTGTCAATCTCGAGCGCCTGTTAAACCAGCCCGGCCCAAGGCACGGGACGCGAGAGAGACCAGCCACACACCTTTGGAAGGATTTCTTTATTATGCGGGAGTTCAAAAACTCAGATCTTTTCCAATATGATCATGGGCCGCCCGGCAGTTCAGGCGGCGGTTCTCATGGGCCAAGTTATGGTGGAGGCAGTTCTGGTTCAGGATTTCAAGGCAACCAAAGCGGACATGGCAATCAGGGCAGCCAGGGCAACCAGGGTGGTTATAATCATCAGGGGAGTCAGCAGCAGCAGCAATCGGTTACCAGAGCAATCAGAAGCAGTTGAATAGTGGGCAGTATCATGTCTTCACCACTAGCTTATGCAAGCGCGATCAGAAGCTTCATAAAAGGGCAGTAAACTCCGTTGAACCGGCAGTGCCCCGTTATCTGCGCTGGTCTGAACAACCCATTTTGTGGAGTTGAGAGGATCATCCACCCCGGGTTGATAACCCGGGTCATCTAGCATTGGTGGTGGCACCTCAGGTTGGGGGTATAAATTCACCAAGGTGCTCATGGATGGAGGGACCAGCATCAATATCCTTTATTATGAAACCCTCCATCACATGGGGTTGACAGATAAAAATCTTAAACCGTCAAACATTGTTTTCCATGGTGTGGTACCTGGTAAATCGGTGTACCCAGTTGGTAAGATAGCTCTAGAGGTTGCTTTTGGAGATGATCATGATTCAAGATCAGAGACATTGACTTTTGAAGTGGTGAAAATCAAGAGCCCATATCATGCCCTGTTTGGACGGCCGGCTTATGCCAAGTTCATGGCAAGGCCCTGTTATGTTTATCTGCAGCTCAAGATGCCGGGTCATAAGGGGACCGTCATGGTACATGGGAGTCGTAGGATTTCTTTGGAATGTGAGGAAGGTGATGCGGCTTATGCTGAGTTGGTTTGTGCAAAAGAGGAGTTGAAGTTCTATAAGGACAATGTTGATCCGGCAGATATGACTTCTTTGAAAAAACCAACTACAAAGCATGATCCGGCCTTGAAGTTTAAATCAGCTGAGGAGACGAAGCTGATTGACTTTGTCCCTGGCGATTCATCCAAGCAATTCAGCATTAGTGCTAACCTGGATCCGAAATAAGAAGGTGTGCTCATTGAGTTCATCCATGAGAACTGGGACATCTTTGCATGGAAACCTTCTGACATGCCAGGTGTACCGAGGGAACTCGCTGAGCACACTCTTAATATTGATCCTAAGTTTAAACCGATCAGGCAGTTTCTCCGCCGCTTCAATGAAGAAAGGCGTAACACTATTGGTGAGGAGGTAGCCCGGCTCTTGGCAGCAGGGTTTATTTTGGAGGTTTTTCACCCTGAGTGGTTAGCTAACCCGGTGCTAGTACTTAAGAAGAACGACACTTAGCGTATGTGTGTGGACTACACAGATTTAAACAAGGCTTGTCCAGCTGATCCCTTTGCTCTTCCTCGTATTGATCAAATCATTGATGCTACGGCGGGTTGTGAGCATTTGACCTTTCTGGATGCTTATTCTGGTAATCATCAGATCAAAATGGCAGTTAAGGACCAGGAGAAGACAGCTTTTATAACTCCCTTTGGAGCCTTCTGCTATGTATCTATGCCTTTTGGGCTCAAGAGTGCCCGGGCGACTTATCAGTGCTGCGTGCAGAATTGTCTTCATGACCAGATTGGGCGCATTGTTCATGCTTATGTGGATGATATTGTGGTGAAGTCTAGAAAGGAGGCGACATTGATAGCTGACTTGAAGGAAACCTTTGATAATCTTCGGGTCTATAAGATGATGCTTAATCCGTCCAACTGTGTTTTTGGTGTTCCGGAAGGCAAGCTCTTGGGTTTTCTAGTGTCTAACAGGGGTATTGAAGCTAATCCGGAAAAGATCAAAGCTATCATGTCTCTGGCTAAACCGGCATGTCTCAACGATGTTCAACGTCTGGCGGGTTGCTACCTCTTGAGCACTGCATTGGTTTTCCCTTGAAGAGGAAAGGGTGATGCAGCAAAGTAGCGTAAGTATTTCCCTTAGTTTTTGAGAATCAAGGTATCAATCCAGTAGGAGGCTGTGCACGAGTCCACGCACCTACACAAACAAATAAATCCTTGCAACCAACGCGATAAGGGGTTGTCAATCCCTACACGGTCACTTACGAGAGTGAGATATGATAGATATGATAGGATAATATTTTTGGTATTTTTATGATAAAGATAAATAAAAGATGCAAAGCAAAATAAATGGCAAAGGAAATAACTAAGTATTGGAAGATTAATGTGATGGTAGATAGACCCGGGGGCCATAGGTTTCACTAGTGGCTTCTCTCAAGAGCATAAGTATTTACGGTGGGTGAACAAATTATTGTTGAGCAATTGACAGAATTTAGCATAGTTATGATAATATCTAGGTATGATCATGTATATAGGCATCACGTCCGAGACAAGTAGACCGACTCCTGCCTGCATCTACTACTATTACTCCACACATCGACGGCTATCTAGCAAGCATCTAGAGTATTAAGTTCAAGAGAACAGAGTAACGCTTTAAGCAAGATGACATGATGTAGAGGGATAAACTCATGCAATATGATATAAACCCCATCTTGCTATCCTTGATGGCAACAATACAATACGTGCCTTGCTACCCCTACTATCACTAGGAAAGGACACCGCAAGATTGAACCCAAAGCTAAGCACTTCTCCCATTGCATGAAAGATCAATCTAGTAGGCCAAACCAAACTGATAATTCGAAGAGACTTGCGAAGATAACCAATCATACATAAAAGAATTCAGAGAAGATTCAAATATTGTTCATAGATAAACATGATCATAAACCCACAATTCATCGGTCTCAACAAACACATCGCAAAAGAAGATTACACCGAATAGATCTCCACAAGAGAGGGGGAGAACTTTGCATTGAGATCCAAAAGAGAGAAGAAGCCATCTAGCTAATAACTATGGACCCGTAGGTCTGAAGTAAACTACTCACACTTCATAGGAGGGGCTATGGTGTTGATGTAGAAGCCCTCCGTGATCGATGCCCCCTCCGGCGGAGCTCCGGAAAAGGCCCCAAGATGGGATCTCGTGGATACAGAAAGTTACGGCGGTGGAATTACGGTTTTGGCTCCGTATCTAGTAGTTTGGGGGTACGTATGTATATATAGGAGGAAGGAGTACGTCGGTGGAGCAACAGGGGGCCCACGAGGGTGGAGGGCGCGCTTGGGGGGTAGGCGCGCCCCCCTACCTCGTGCCTTCCTCGTTGATTGCTTGACGTAGGGTCCAAGTCCTCTGGATCATGTTGGCTCCGAAAATCACGTTCCCGAAGGTTTCATTCCATTTGGACTCCGTTTGATATTCTTTTTCTACGAAACCCTAAAATAGGCAAAAAAAAACAGAAATTCTGGGCTGGGCCTCCAGTTAATAGGTTAGTCCCAAAAACAATATAAAAGTGTATAATAAAGCCTAGTAATGTCCAAAACAGAATATAATATAGCATGGAACAATCAAAAATTATAGATACGTTGGAGACGTATCACGGGCCGTATTGCAGCATTGAGCCAGTTTATCAGCCGTTTGGGAGAGAAGGCTATCCCTTTATATCAGATGATGAAAAAGACAGATAATTTTGTGTGGAGTGATGCTGCTAATGCGGCGTTTGAGGGCTTGAAAAAGCAGTTAGCTGAGCCACCTATCCTTGCTGCTCCGGTCGATAAAGAGCCACTGTTGTTATATGTGGCTGCTAATGACTAGGTTGTTAGTGTGGCCATTGTGGTGTAGCATAAGGAAGATGGGAAGGAGTATCCGGTTCAATGGTCGGTTTATTATATCAGTGAGGTACTTATTGAGTCTAAGCAGAGGTACCCACATTAGCAGAAACTGGTGTATGGAGTTTTCATGGAAAGCCGGAAGCTCAAGCAGTATTGTCAAGGTCATCCCATCATGGTGGTCAGTCCTGCCCCTTTGGGAGATATAATCCAGAACAGGGAGGCAACTGGCCAAGTTGCCAAATGGGCTATTGAGCTTGGACCTCATGGGTTGAAATATTTGCCTCGTACGGCAATCAAGTCTCAAGCGCTTGTGGATTTTATCAATGACTGGACAGAGTTACAGGCACCGGAAGAAAAGCCGGATCATACTTATTGGACTATTCATTTTGATGGGTCCAGGCAATTGGAGGGCTCGGGGCTGGAGTCGTGTTAACTTCCCCACGAGGTGATAAGTTTTGTTATCTTCCCCGTTTAATATTCCCTTGCACTAACAATGCAGCTGAATATGAGGCTTTACTCCATGGTATTCGAATGGCTAAGGAGATGAATCTAAGCCGGGTTAAGTGTTTTGGTGACTCAGACCTGGTGGCTCGACAAGTATCTGGTACTCAGGATTCCAAGGACCCACTCATGGCAGCGTATCATCGAGAAGTAGATATTGTTGCAGGTCACTTCAAGGGTTATCAGGTTGACCATGTGGACTGGCAAAAGAATGAAGTGGCGGACGCTTTAAGCCGTTTAGGTTCCCAACGTAAACCGGTCCCACCCAATGTTTTTTCTGGATGTTTTGCATAACCCGTCGTTTAAGCTACCTACAGAGGAGGATTTGGCTGTTCCTAATCCGGAGGCTCAGTTAGTGGCAGCTCTTCATGTTATCCCGGATTGGACGGTCCCATATTTGGCGTATATGAACCGGGGCGAGTTACCGGAGGATGAAATTTTGGACAGGCAGATAATCCGGCGATCCAAGTCAATGACCATTATCAATGGGGAATTGCATCATTGCAGGGAACAAGGGCGTTTCAGCGTTGTGTGTCTCTTGAAGAAGGCTGTGAGATTTTGTGTGAGATCCACAAAGGAGATTATGGTCACCATGCCGGTTCAAAATCCTTGGTATCTAAGGCTTTTCGTCACGGCTTCTATTGGTTGACAGCTCATGCTGATGCTGAGGGCTTGGTGAAAAGGTGTGATGGTTGTCAGAAATTTTCGCGTCGCGCTAATGTTCCGGCTCAAGAATTGAGGATGATTCCAATCACTTGGCCGTTTGCAAGTTGGGGGATGGATATGGTTGGGCCCTTTAAGAGGTCCAAGGATAAGAAGACCCACCTGCTGGTGGCGGTTGATAAGTTCACTAAGTGGGTGGAGGCAGAGCCAGTCAGTAAGTGTGATGCAGCCACGGTGCTTCAATTCATCAAGAAGGTGATTTTCCAGTTTGGTTTTCCACACAACATCATAATAGATAATGGTACTAATCTGTCCAAGGGTGCTATGGAAGAATTTTGTCAACGTGAGCACATCCGGCTTGACGTGTCATCAGTGGCTCACCCCCAATCTAATGGTCATGCGGAGAGAGCCAATCAAGAGATCCTAAGAGGCATCAAGCCCCGGCTCATGGTTCTTTTAAGCGGACGCCAGGTTGTTGGGTGGAGGAGTTACCTTCTGTGTTATGGAGTATCAATACCACGCCCAACAGATCTACGGGTTATACACCTTTCTTCATGGTTTACAGAGCAAAGGCAGTCCTCCCTAGTGACATCCGTCATGACTCACCCCGTGTGGCGGCTTATGTTCAAGCCGACAATGAGAAGGCACGTCAGGAAGCATTTGACCTATTAGATGAGAAGCGTGATATTGCAGCGGCGCATTCGGCGATTTATCAGCAAGATCTGCGTCGTTATCACAGTCTTCGGGTTAAAACCAGAACGTTTCAAGAAGGGGGGTCTGGTGCTCCGGCTCATCAAGGATAAGACTGTATGCACAAGTTATGCCCGCCTTGGGAAGGACCCTTTGTGGTCAGCAAGAATCTGCACAATGGGTCATACTACCTTATCGATGTTCGAGAGCACAAAGACTCACGTAAATCGGAGGAGGAGACCCACAGGCCGTGGAATATAGCTCATCTTCGGCCTTACTACACCTGAGCTATAGGCTCCTCTTATGTACATATTATTGACAATGTGTATATTATATCAATATAATAAACCGGCATCCTTGCTAAAGCGGTGCCTCTGCTGTTATTCCTTGAAAGGTTTTTGGTTACATGGGGGCTTCTGTTTATAAAGCGGAGTTCTAATTACCCATTGATCCGTCTCATAAGCCACACATAAAAAACACTTGGGGGCTTGCCACCCAAGGTCAAAAGGAGCAAAAGAGAGTCTGTTGCAAAGCACAACTCAAACATAGGCACCCACTAAGCACAGCTCAAAATATTACTAGGGAGCTCTTTGCTTCTACAAGAACCAAGAGTCTATAACCTTGTAATAGGCTATAAAAGCCAGGCTTGGAAACCAGGTGTATTCACCTAAAACCCCGGGTTATCCTGCCTTATTTAAGTAAGCCACTCCGTCCAGGTAATCCTGGTAGACCCGTTGAACGTTTGACAAGTCAATCTTATAAAGATGCTGAAATTGTCATAGTTAAAATGACGATTGGTTGATGTGAGGTCCATCTTATAAAGGCTTTGTAAAATGGTTTAACTCAGTGTCCTGGCAGCCCATGAAAAGCCTCGCCCTTTTTATATATTTTCTTCTGAAATCTTTATTTTTGATATTTCTTTTGATTAGTTTTATACTCAACCGATGTTTATTGACCCGGCCTGGCTGTTGACTATAAGTC
Source organism: Triticum aestivum (assembly GCF_018294505.1). Classification (NCBI taxonomy): domain Eukaryota; kingdom Viridiplantae; phylum Streptophyta; class Magnoliopsida; order Poales; family Poaceae; genus Triticum; species Triticum aestivum. Next base: position 262,585,639 of record NC_057794.1, read on the forward strand.
GGCCGAACAAATTGAGAATATTGCTGGTATCTATTGATCCGGCTTCGCTGTCAATTATAAGTTGTCAGTATACAATTAGATATAAACCGGTGTTGATTGACCCGGTCTGGCTTCGACTACAAGTCGCCAGTATGATATACGAATAAACCGGTGTTTATTACAACTCGGTCCGGCTTTACTATAAACCAGCAAAACAGGGAGGAGTTATCAGTACTCGAGATTTGGGTTATCACCCTTACTACGGACAGTTGGTGAGCCAACGATGTGATTCAATGTCACATGTATGATATATTTCATATTTGATTGTCATTCAATACAGCCTAGTTATAAACCCAGATTATATGTGGGGCATTATGACCCGTCCGGCGATAAACCGCCAGGACAATTTCAACTTGTTATATGCAGAAACAGGTCAAATGAAGCTGCTAAGGATCATAAGCAGACATAACATAAATCATGACGGATTAACAGTATCATGCAAAGTGAATATGCACGATGGCATAGCAGACCAAGTGTTTTAACTAGCCTATTACAAGGCGTTTTGATGCCCAAAAGGATAAAAAAAATTCAGCAAGTATTGCAGTATGCATAAGATTAAACCGGCCTCCGGATCATGACTCTTCAATAGGCTGGCTTGACGGTTGTGGATCATCCTACACTAGTTCACCCTCCTCCTCTCCACCCAGCGGCTGGAAATCAATGGTGGTCCAATCGATTCCAGTTAGGGCCTTGAATACAGCTTCGTCGCTTATAAGGTTGGAGGGGTCAACATCAGGAGCATAGGTATGCTTACGGATTGGTGGGATAATATCCTCCACATCATGAGTTGGCGCAGCAAGTCATTTGTTGTCAGCATCATAAACCGGCTGATAATGAGAAAGATCTGTTTCTTCGGCCAATTTGCTTGCTAATGGGCGCATTTCCTTCGTCAAAGCTCGAAGATCATCATTATCAAACTCTGACCTATCTTCCTTTATGCTCGGATAGCCGCGTCCTATGGCAGCCGAGTCAAGATCTGGTATCCTGTCTTTAGCCCGGATTAGCATAGTCAAAGCACATACCCTTGTAGCTGATCTTTTTAACTCGTCCAACTGGGCAGGCATCATGGACAGCTTCTCCAATGTTTCTTTGATCAAGGTTGGGGCGGTTTATTATGAGTAGAAGTGCAAATGATCCGTTGTGCGCCGGTATATAACTGCTCTATAAGAGTATAGGCAGCCTTAAACTTCTTCTGCATATCAGAGCCCAGGTGGGTAATGCGAGATCCTGCATCATTGAACATATTGATAAACCGGTAGTTTATGGGATAATACATGTTGAAGCTTATCATAAGGGTACTTACCAAACACAGCAGTGGTCATGGCATTGATCCGCCGCTTCAAGCCAGTCAATTCTTCTACTACCGGTTCAAGAGTTGTTTCAGCGTCCTCCGCCCGCTTTAGCAGAGTTGCTTTTTCAGTGCCCCATCCTGCCCATTCACTTTTAAAACCTTCTTTCAGCTGTTCCATGGTTGTTAAAGCGCCAGTCAACTCCACTTTAGCCCTGGAAGTTTCCGCCTGCTAGGACATGATATTTTCCTAAAGGTTGGCGATTTGAGATTCTTTTTGGCTCAGATCAGCCTGTAAGCAACATGTAACGAGTTAGTAGTACATATCTGAAGTCCCAAGCACATAACAGGTTATACACTTGGCACTTGGGGGCTAATACATATGGCTTTTATCAATTGGCATTTTCAAGTCCCAAGCACATAACAAATTATACACTTGGCACTTGGGGGCTAATGTATATTTGCTCAAGTCAAAATTAGGGTTTTTTCTTCATCAATCAGTTTACACAGATGGTTATCACGAGTTTTGGAAGCTTCATGACAGAAAGGTACCGATTCATCCTAAAGGTATAAACCGATCCCTAGGGGCCACACAAGCAAAAATTGCAAGATTCCTACTTTAAAGTCTCGGTTCATCCTGAAACGATAAACCGGCCCTTGGGGGCTACGCAGGCAAAGTTGAAGTATTACGAAGACCCGGTTCATGTTGACATCATAAACCGGCCCTTGGGGGCTACTGGAGTTGATATTAGAAATTGGACACAAGAGAAACAATTATGAAGGGTTAATAGTGTTTACCTCATATCGCTCCTTTATCACGCCTATTAAACCGGCTCCATAGTCACGGCTGGTATACAGGCGGTTCAAGAAGCCAGAATGAATCTCTTGGGCATTGAGGTGGGCATAGCTGGATAAGTTTGCTTTCCACTTGCCCTTATCCATGGCAGAAAATTCTTCCTTGGCATTATGCTTTGATAAAGCGATAGGATTGCCAGGGGTGGTGTGGCCAACATCGGTAATCATGATATCTTCTGTGTTATCTTCAGCAGTCTTGGCTGGGCTCGACGGTTTATCAACCGTTTTTGCTGGGCTCAGCGGTTCAGCAGCCTGGCTCATTGGATCTGTCTCCACCGGTTCAACAAAAGTATCCTGAACTTGAGGCACTGAATCATCTAAGATAGCATCAGCATTTGGATCCAGTGGTTCAGGGGTTTTCTCTAGTTCATACGCCGGGTTATGATTAGTCGGTGTATTCAGTTTGGCCTTTTTGCTGGCTCTGGCCTTGGCCCTAAAAGGAACAGACATAAAGGTTAGCATAGCAAACCAGTATAAAGCGTCAAGAGTTAAGTTCAAAAGTGCTCACCCAGGAACAGTCTTGAGAGGAGGGAGTTGTGTGGCCGTTGACTCGCCGGATGATGAATGAGGTGTTCCCTGATAGTTTGAGTCAGACGGATTAAGAGGTTACCTGAAACACCTTGGGATAAGAAGTATCAGAAATATATGAGACCTCTGATCGACATTTCCGGGTTGGCGTGTTCGGTAAACTGGCTGAAGTAATTACTTGGCCGCTGTGTCGGGTTGTGCGACGAACTTCCTATTGCTGCTTCTTCAAAAGAAAGTTTGGGTCCAAGTGAGCTAGAGGGTGAGAAAATCTTACTTTCCGGATTGCTTGACGGGTTTTCTGTGTAGGCAGATGATCCGAACCGAAGGAAAGAATAATTACCTCTACATCATCGGCATGGCTGGTTTCAGCGTCATCCTGATAATAGTCATTGTCAATGAGGTGTATGAAAAAAGAGCCAAGAGAAACAAGTTCTACCCCTGATCCCGGATTATCCAACACTTCATCAACGTTTAAATCGGAAGGTTCAACGGTTTTCTTCTTGGCAGGTCTTTTAGTAACCTTGGTCTTGGGGCGAGGCGTCTTTGCCAGTTTATCCTGAGGTTTCTTCTTCCAGAACGGATCATCACCCTGCCAAAGATTGACAAAGGTTATAAGAAATAGTTAAGAATATCAGGTACAAACAGGAGTTATGCAATTCTTACAGCTGGCGGTTTATTCAAAACGCAGAAGGGACTTAGCCCTGTTTTGCTGCAGATAGCCACCGATTCATCCAGTATTTTTTAACAGCTTCAGTGACTTCAGCATTAGTCAACTGAATGTCAGTGTGCCATTAAGGATCTTTTGAGTTCCCTGTGTACTCGCACATTAAACCGGGGCGACAACTTAAAGGCAAAATACTCCAAGATATCCAGCGACGAACAAAGTCAACTCCTATTAAACCATTAGCCATAAAGGCTCTGAGCTTGGCGAGTTGTGGTGCGTATTTGGCCCGTTCCTTTGCAGTCAACCTTTGCGGAAATGGATGTGTGTTGGTAAGCCGGTGAGGACGATAATCCGGCAGAGGATTATCATCTTCAGGGAAGTGTCTTTGCGATAGAACCAAGTCTATTTCCAATCCTTAGGATGACTATGATGCTTGGCATGAGGGAAGCTGACGTCTTTCCTTTTTTGAATTGAAACACCGCCAAGTTCAGTATTGGGCCCATCTACAAATTCGGTGCGGCGGTTTAAGTAGAAAAATTCCCTGAACAGTTCAACGGTCGGTTCTTCTTGTAGACAAGCCTCGCAAAACACTTGAAAATTACAAATATTGGATACCGAGTTAGGTCCAATATCTTGAGGGTGGATCTGGAAGCTAGCAAGCACATCACGAATTTTTTTTGACCCGGGAGGTTTGAAACCACGGCTCAGATGATAAAAAAACACAACTATCTCGCCATCCTTGGGCGTAGGAGGATTTTCCGGACCAAGGGCTTGCCAATGGATTTCACTCTGCTTTGGTAAAGCGCCAGTGATAACACATCCTTTTAGATCTTCTTCCTTAATCCGGGATGGAACCCAGTTACAAGCATATAAGGTCTTGGCCATTTCTTAGACAACCTAAAGGAAGGTTTGTGCCAGTTTAAGATTTATGGTTGACAAGCATAAGGCGTTGCAGGTTAAGAGACAAAAAGGTATTCAGGCATGCAAAATTATTAAACCAGAAGTTGATGCTATTACAAATGATAAAGCAATTGGCGGTTTACAAGGGGACTAATGGTATATGGCAGGTTATTTTCTAAAGGATAAACCGCCTATATGGGCAATGAGAGTATAGATCTGAAGCCAAAAAATGACTAAGTGAGGAAGAACAAGTTTCACAATTTCACATTAGGATTTCAGATCTACCGCATGTCAAAAAAAGAAAAATATTTAGACCTAAAGGTTGGTGCTTGAGCAGTTCATGAAGTTCCAGATTTGGTTTTTATACACAAAAGAGAAGATCTGATGGCGAAGGAAGGATTATCATTGCTACCGCATAAGAGTATATCAGGTTTGAATCTATCCTATAAGCCTTAGTGAAGAACAGGGGAAGAACACCATGAAGTTTCCATGAGCCCGTGCAAACCCTAAATAGATCTATGAAGAAAAGGAAGAAGAACTCACTGAAACTATTGAACAGCGGAGAGGCGCTGTGATTTTCTGGTACGACCAGGGTGATGCAGCGGCCAAGGTCAGGGCAGAGGTGAAGATCGACGGCGGCGGCAGCGCTCGAGTGCTGAGGCGACGTGAGGTGGAAGAAGGATGAAGAGGCAAGGGGAGAAAAGGAGGGACCCCGGCCCTATATATAAGACGAAGGGATAAGCGACAGGCGTGGGAATCGAGGAGCCCAAAAAATGGATATGTCCCAGAGTTGTCGCCTCGATTTTTAGAGGCTCATTAATAAAAGTAAGGTATATACAGTTTTTTAATGAACAGGTGACGTCATGGTGGTTTATTATAATCCTGGAAGATGATGTCATGGCGGATTACAAGGTTTACTCGAAGGTACTGAAGAGGAAGATTTTCTAAAGTGTTGAAGATTGACATGAACAGGTTCGAATCAATCTGGGGCCTAATGTTGGAGATATAACTACATAGTATAAACCGTCCAGGAGGGGCCGGGTTACACCCATAAGGAGTTATCCATATTGAATCCCATGAAGACAAGGAGCAAGGTGCTTTACTATAAGAGATCTAAAGGCCCGGGGCCCAAAGGCGGATTAGAGCCTGTAGACATAAACCGCCATAAGGTGTGTAACTTGTGTTGTAAGATAGGAAAGGATAGAAACCAACCCGGACACATTTATGAGCCGGCCGGGGTTCTGTAAACCGCCGGGTATCAACCTGTGTATATAAATGGATGACCCGGCGGTGGTTTAAGAACAAGAAACAACAACTCGGGAGCCAGGCAAAGCGGATTCGCTCCCTGGTCATCGAAACCTTAGCAATCCCATCATAACTGGAGTAGACTTTACCTTCATCGCAAGGGGCCGAACTAGTATAATTCCTTGCGTCCTTTGTCCGCTTTAACCCCTTTAAGCTAACTACGTTGTGATGGCTCCATGACTAAGTCCTCACACTAGGACATCTGTCGTGACAATCCCACGACACTAGTTAAATCCAAGCTATCAGTGTGAAAGGGGTGGTGGACTGTAGACGACGAAGCTTCCTGCGTAAGCCAGACAAGACGATGTGCCAAGATATTTTATATCGCATCCCACACGATTCTTTCTAGTAAACTGTTTGTACATGAGTGTGCATATTTTATATCGCATCCCACAAGATATTTTATACCTGATTTTTCCATTATGTTTTGAAAGACAAAATGGTGTTACAGAGGGAAAGGATGGTGTTTGAATTGCTAGAACATTTACGTACAGTGAACATGCAACTAGTACATGAGTGTCGTGTTTAAATTTGGAATTATTTCGGATTCGTTTGGCATTTTTATGCATTAATTGAGTTTCTCGGCATTTAATGTGCATAATTCAAATTTGAACTACAAGCACATGCTCCAATGCACCAAAGTTTGCTGAAAACTCACATGTGTGTCTTTGGGTGAATTTATAGATCCCATGCAAGAAATAGGAATAAAATTCAAACATCTGGGTGTCGTGGCTCGGACGGAATGATTGAGAAACTTGGTTTTTTAATTCCTGTAAATCCAAAACACGACTAAAAATCATGAAACTTTGCATGGTGTCATGACATGGCACCAACATGCTGCAGTAAATTTTTTGGCCGAATTGGGACAAGCTTTGGTGTAAGCTTCTTGCAAACCGGAGCTTCCCTCAAGAAGGCTCCTGGTTCCGAGAGGGAATGTGTCACCTTCGTGTGCGAAACGACATACGTACACTGCCTTCTCCCGCCTTAATTTTATTACACATGTAGATTAGACTAAATAGAACTATCATGCTAAATTTTGGAATTATTCCGTGTTTGTTTGGCCTTTTTTATACATTAATTGAGTTTCTGCGCATTTAATGTGTATAATTCAAATTTGAACTACAAGCACGTGCTCCAGTGCACCAAAGTTGTTTGAAAAATGGCATGTGTGTCCTTGGATGAATTTCTAGGTCCCATGCAAGAGATGGGAGTGAAATTCAAACATCTGGGCGTCGTGGCTCGGCCCGAAAGATTGAGAAACTTGATTTTCTTTAATTCCTGTAATTCTAAAACCCACCTAAAAATCATGAAACTTGGCATGGTCTCATGACATGGCACCAACATGCTGCGATAATTTTTTTGACCGAATTGGGACAAACTTTGGTGAAGGCTTCTTGCAAACCAGAGCTTCCCTCAAGAAGGCTCGTGGTTCTGAGAGGAAACGTGTCACCTCCGTGTGCGAAACAACACACGTACACTGCCTTCTCCCGCCTTAATTTTTTTTACACAGCCGATTAAACCAAATAGAAGTATCATGCTAAATTTTGGAATTATTCCGGGTTCTTTTGGCCTTTTTTATATATTCATTGAGTTTCTAGGCATTCAATGTGCATAATTCAAATTTGAACTACAAGAACAGGCTCCAGTGCACCAAAGTTGTTTGAAAAATCACATGTGTGTCATTGGGTGAATTTCTAGGTCCCATGCAAGAGATGGGAGTGAAATTCAAACATCTGGGCGCAGTGGCTCCGCCAAAAAGATTGAGAAACTTGGTTTTTTTAATTCCTGTAATTCCAAAACACGCCTGAAAATCATGAAACTTGGCATGGTGTCATGACATGGAACCAACATGTTGCGGTAATTTTTTTTGGCCGAATTGGGACAAGCTTTGGTGTAAGCTTCTTGCAAACCGAAGCTTCCCTCAAGAAGGCTCGTGGTTCCGAGAAGGAACGTGTCACCTCCGTGTGCGAAACGACATACGTACACTGCCTTCTCCCACCTTATTTTTTTACACAGCCAGATTAGATCAAATAGAAGTACCGTGCTAAATTTTGGAATTATTCAGGGCTCATTTCGCCTTTTTATACATTAATTGAGTTTCTGGGCATTTAATGTGCATAATTCAAATTTGACCTACAAGCACAGGCTCCAGTGCACCAAAGTTGTTTGAAAAATCACATGTGTGTCCTTGGGTGAATTTCTAGGTTCAATGCAAGAGATTGGAGTGAAATTCAAATATCTGGGCGTCGTGGCTCGGCCAGAAAGATTGAGAAACTTGGTTTTTTAATTCTTGTAATTCCAAAACACGCCTGAAAATCATGAAACATGGCATGAACATGCTGCGGTAATTTTTTGGCCGAATTGGGACAAGCTTTCGTGTAAGCTTCTTGCAAACCGGAGCTTCCCTCAAGAAGGCTCGTGGTTCCGAGAGGGAACGTGTCACCTCCGTGTGCGAAACGACATACGTACACTGCCTTCTCCCACCTTAATTATTTTACACAGCCAGATTAAACCAAATAGAAGTACCATGCTAAATTTTGGAATTATTCCGGGCTCGTTTCGCCTTTTTTATACATTAATTGAGTTTCTAGGCATTTAATGTGCATAATTCAAATTTGAACTACAAATACATGCTCCAGTGCACCAAAGTATTATTGAAACCGTGGGCGTTCGACTTACCAATTATGTGTGTCCACACGTCCCCTTTTTTATTGGCTAGGAGGTGTCGTGCGGGGTAACCCTTTGAGTACGCGAGGCATGCGATCAGACCCCTACACGTGCTCATCAGGAGGAGAGCGCTTTGACCACTACACGCCGTGCACCTCCCTCCCAACGTCTCCATTAATGGCGCTTGAGCACCTGTTCTACGGCGTGGCATATGTCTCACTGGACTGAGATTTAAGAGAGAAAAATGAAAATCTGTAAAGAAAGTTTTGCACGTATCTTGATGTAAGATCCGACAGACCTATATAGCATCGATTGCGACTTATAGCAAGCATGATGAATATAAGGACGATGACATTGGATAATAATTGTCTTACATGTTTATAAAAATAATTAAAAAAGCCACATGCGGCAACGCCTGATATACACAAGGGCAAAAGAAGAAAGAAGACAACGATGTGGCTCGCTGATCTCTACTTTCTTGATGCATTGCTGCAGGCCGTGGGAACTAGTCTCCGCGGTGAGCGGCGATGAGCTCTTTCTTGTCCTCAAGATGCTGGTTGGGAGCATCCACAGATTCCTCCACCGGCCTTCTGCGCTCGATGCGCAGCATGGCATTCTCGTCCATAAGTTTCTCGATGATGATGTCGGTCCTCTTCAGCAAGGCAGTGGTCTGACCCTGCTGCTCTGCACTTCCGACGATCTTCGCCCTCAGTAGGTCACGCTCAGCAAGGAGCTTCGCATTGCTCTCATTTACTTGCCCAATGACGTCGGTAGACTGTTCAAACGAGGCTTTTAGGTCATCCTGCAACCTCGCCCACCTAGAGATCTGATCCATCTGCCTAAGGACAAGGGCACGCATGCGCCTGTAAGAGTCCTCGCCTGCCCGCGAGACATTTTCCCACGCCGCCGCGGCACGGGAGGACATCTCTGCTGCATTCGCGGCTCGGCGGGACATCTCTTCTGCTTCCGCAGCGTGGCCGGACCAGTCTGCTGCATCGACGGCGTGGTGGGTCCTCCGTGCTGCTTCGGTGGCGCGGCGAGACCTCTCTGCTGCTACGGCCGTGCGGCGGGACATGTTGGCTACTTTCACAGCGAGGCGTTACATCTCTCGTGCTTCTGCTTCCAGGCTCGCCTCTCCCTGGTGGCAATCTCTCGACCCACAACTCACGCTGGCCATGGTGGACGCAAGGGAACGATGATGAATGACTTGTTTGTTTTTGAATTTTTGTGGATGAGGAGTTGAGGAGGAATGTGCAGTCATCTTGGAGTAGTAGTATTTATAACCAGGTAGTAATACACTCCTAAGTGGGAAACCGTTTAGGTTTTGATCGGTGTGAATAGGTTTGCAATTTGGAATGTGACAGGACGCATGCTCAAAGTTTACTGATGGTTATAAGTGCGGCACTATTCCTAGAAGGCGTAACGTGGGCACGTACGCCTTCTCGGCCATGTACGTGGCGTTTGCACCATAGGGTGCACCGCAATAGTCAATGTCAGCACCATCATGCACGGTTCTTTTAATTAGAATGTGTGTGCCCGTCTAGCGCACACACGTTGATCTATCTAACTATTTCAGTTTGTTGTGGCTAATCGCAAACAGTTCATCCATGTGAAGTGTATGCCATCAATCGCAGACACTTTGATCTGGCTGACCCATTTCTATTATGTTGCCTAATCGCAAACAGTTAATCCTTCTGAAGCGTATGCCCTCAATCACACACGCCTTAATCTGACTAGTCGTTTCTTTTGTGTTGCCTAATCACAAATGGTTCATCCGAGTGAACCGTATGCTGTGTATCGCACACGTCTTCATCTGGCTGCCCGTTTCTTTTGTTCCTCCTCATCGCAAACAGTTAATTGAACTGAACCGTATGGCCTTCATCGCACATGCAACTAAAACCTGAACCGTGTTTGATGCATCCATCATCACAAACATTTTATACAATTCTGACGGTTTTCATACAGCACCATTTGCAATTATTGCATCGCACACAGTTTCTCGAAGGGTCTCTCATCGTAGTGTCGCATTAGCAGCATCCTGCAGTAGTGCATACTCAAAAGATATAAGTGAAGTGAAAAAGGCATTATATAAATCAACCAAGGACTATCTCATACCAGCATGGTGCATTACTAAAATAAAAATAAAAAGCACACGACGCTCCAAGATTTACGCATATCATGTGACGAATAAAAATATAGCACCAAGTAAAATTACAGATGATCGTTAGAAGAAAGAGGGGATGCCTTCCAGGGAATCCCCAAGCTTAGTTGCTTGGGAGTCCTTGAATATTACCTTGGAGTGCCTCGGTCATCACCAAGCTTAGGTTCTTGCCACTCCTTATTCCTTCATCCATCGTGATCTCACCCAAAACTTGAAAACTTCAATCACACAAAACTTAACAAAACCCTCGTGAGATCCATTTGTATAATAAAGCAAATCACGACTTCAAGTACTATTGAAAACTCATTTATATTTTATTTATGCATTATAACTACTTTACTCTAACTTCACCACGGCTTATATCACCTATACAATCCATAGATTCATCAAATGCAAAACAATGTGTTAGAGATATATTTGGGTTACATATGTTTGATAGTCTAGGATTTGTAATCCGTCTCCTACCTTATCTCTAGGAGAGGCGTCTTGCCCTCGAAGCCTTGTACTCAATATATACTCGCCCTCGAGGCTCAATAATACATCCATCATATTCTGCAACAATCTCTCTCTCCCTTCTAACATGGTATCAGCCTAACCGATCCAACCATAGCCGCTGCCCGCTGCTTCAGCTCGTCGCCGCCCCCGGGATGGTCAGCCTCCATGACCATTGCCGAGGGTCACGCCACCCGTACCTAGGCTTCGTCCGCCGGTCATGTTGACCGGCTGCCCTAGAGACTCTTTTTCTCGAGCCCTTGCTCTGGGGTTTTTTCGCTCTCTCGCCGGTCGTTTTGATTGGGGTTTTGTTTTTGGTTTTCCCATCTATGCTTGATCGGTTTGCGTCGCCCACCGCCGCCGTCGACCCCCGCGCCTATACTCCGACATCGGCGTCGACTACACCGGTCATTTCATCATCAATCGTGCGACAAGGCTGGACGCACCGCCCAAGGGACGCCTTCATGCGTCGCTGCCGGCCGCTCGCCACGCGGTCTTTGTCGCCGGTCTGTCTTCATCGTCATCGCCCGGGACATCACCGACAATGTCGCCATCGACTCTGATCTACGCGTCGTCCCCGCCATGGCACGTACAGCGTTGACCTCAGTCTAATCAACCGATCACACGCCTGTCTTCGCCAAGCCAATCCCCAAGCACGCGCCTACTCCCGATCGAGCCACAGGTTGCCGTCGTGTAGTCCCTTCGGACCGCTGCATTGCCGCCCGAGGTCTTCCCGTCGGCTGCCCCGACCCGCGCGCCACTCCCGCCGATGTCCCTTCGGGCTGTCGCGTCACCGACCGTGGTCCATGTCATCGCCCCAATATCCTCCCGCCGGCTACCCCTGTAGCCCGCCGCCGCCTCTGCGTCGCCCCTTAGGGCTATCGTGCCGCGGCACGCGGTCCACGCCTCCTCCCGTTGGAGCATCGCCTTGGACTAGTGGTTCTCCATGCGGCTACCCTGACCTATGAGCCGCCGCTACACCGCCTCTTCGGGTTGTAGCGTTGCGGCATGCGGTCACTGCCGCCGCCTTAGACTGTCCTCGCGGTTGCATTGACCTGCGAGCCGCCGCTACACCACCTCTTCGGGCTCTAGCACTGCGGAACACGGTCCCCGCCGCCGCCCCGAGATCTTCCTGTCGTCGCCCCGACCTGTTAGCCGCCGCTGTGTCGCCCCTTTGGGCCGTAGCGTCCCGATCCGCGCTCCACTCCATCATCCGCGCGTGTCGACTTCCTGTGGTATGCGCCGCGCCACCTCCCTTAGCACGGTAACGCCACCGTCCGTGCCTGTCTTCGTCACGATGTCGGGTTCCTCGCCTACTTCAAGCACCGCCACCGCACTCCTAACCTAGCCGCCGTTGCCGCTCTTCTTTGGCCGCCGCCGCTGCTACCCCCGTAGTCGTCGCCCATCCACCGCCTTCGTCTTCGTCCAACTCTAGCCCGTCGCTGCCATCTACCCCGACCACTTCGTCTACTCCGACAACCATAGGCGACATCGGCACCGCGTCGATTGGCGCCTCAACTATCGTCGAGTCCTTCTTTGTTGGCCCCTCCGACTTCTCTGACATGGTGTGCAGCTCATGTAGGTCCCTCGTCTATGCATGCTCGGTTCTGGCAACACCGATGCGTGCCTTCATCCACGATGTGTCCCCGGGCTTGGCAAGCCTGGTGTGGCGCTTCTTCAACTTTGACTTCATCCATCTACGCATGCCCGGTGCCGGCAACACTGATGCGTGCCTTCGTCCACGATGTGTTCCCGCGCTTGGCAAACCCGTCGCGATGCGTCGTCAACACCATTCTCCTTCCTGGCGCACCACTTCTTCGACACCACTGCGCCCATGACTAACTCGGCGCCTCCTTGCGCCCACGGCTCCACGGCGACTCCCTTGACACCGGCTACCCTGACTCGACATCGACCACAGTGTTCTTCACACGGCTACCTCGACCACGACTACACCACCCTATGCTCTCGGCTACATCGACACTGTCACAAAGGGTTGTCATCCGCTTGAGAAACTCGTCGGCTTCATCTACAGTCAACGCGTCCGTGAGGCGACACCGTCCTCGATGCTCCTGCTAGGACTGCGGGGGGATGTCAGTCCATCAGCTTCTATTCTCTGTAGTCTGACCGTCTGCGTCACTCATGTTGTTCGCAACGCTACTGCTACGACTGGCGGGGGATGTTTGAGATATATTTGGGTTACATATGTTTGGTAGTCTAGGATATGTAATTCGTCTCCTACCTTATCTCTAGGAGAGGCGTCTTGCCCTCCAAGCCTTGTATTCAATATATACTCGCCCTCGTGGCTCAATAATACATCCATCATATTCCGCAACAATCTCTCTCTCTCCCTTCTAACACAATGCATCAAAAATAGTATCTGTCAAAAACAGAACAGTCTGTAGCAATATGAACATCTACCATACTTCTGTAACTCCAAAAAATCTAAAAAATTAGGAAAAAAATAATTTTCATAGAAGTACTGTGTAAAAATTTCAGAAACATTCGACATTCCAGTAAAAAATGAAAATTCACGCGCTACAGCCAAAGTTTTTGTTTTTCCACTACACATACCAAACAAGCAATCTAATCATCCTAAAGGAAAATCTTGGCACATTATTTTCATAATACAATGGATTTGTACAAGGGGGTAATTATTTTTGTTGAAAAGTTTCTATAATTCAAGATTTGCAAAGTTTCCATGGGCATGGACAAAGTTCAAGGAGCTCCCCCACTTCAACGGTGCTCGTCTTTCTTACTTTCACTTTTCTTTGTGAAAAGTTTTAGGTTCCCCACTTTATTTTATTTTCTAAAAAAACTTTTTAAAAGAACTCAATAGAATGAAATGACTCTCTAAAACTTCTGGGTTGTCTCCCTGGCAGCACTTTCTTTAAAGCCATTAAGCTAGGCATAAAGTGCTCAAGTAATGGATCCAACGGATCCCAAGGTATATCAAAGCCAAATTTAATTAACAATGATTTGTAATTTAGTAGTGAGCACAAAGTAACATATATAATGCAAAAACGAAGTCTAACTCTCTTGCTATGCATCAGCATGTCATAAAAGAACAATTCGTGCACATCAAATAAAGGCCAATACGTAGCATAAACTGTTTCTTGCAATTTTATCGAATTGAAAACATAGAGAGGTGGAGATGTAGTTCCTCTCTCATAATAATTGCAAGTAGGAGAAGCAAGCACATGGATATTATATTTATCAAAATCATCATGTGCAATAGTAGAACGCAACCCATCAATATAATCCTTAATAAGAAAAAACTTCTCTGGTATAGTGTAGTTGTGAGAATTCAAAAAGGTAATAGGACTATCATGCGCGGGTGCAATAGCAACAATTTCATTCTTAACATAAGGAACTATAGCATGTTCATCTCCATAAACATAATTCATATTGGCATCATGGTCACAAGCATAACAAGCATCAAGTTCATCAAAAAGGGATATTTTCAAACGAATCCAAGGCATCATAACAATTATCATAGCATTCAACCTTTGGTAAGCATGAAGGGAAATTAAACAGTGTATGATTTGAAGAGTTACTCTCATTAGAAGGTGGTCATAGGTAGCCAATCCTCTCTTCCTCCTTTTGTTCTTCGCTCTCCTCATCATATTTTTCATCTAATGAACTCATTAATATGGGCATTATATTCATAATTCTCATAGCAATATTTAAGTATATCATAATTTTCAGGTCTGTAAACAGCATCGTCAAGATTTTCACACTTTTCGAATAAAGATTCCATTTCATAAGCACCCTTAAAAGCAACAAATTCTTCTATTCGTTCCACATCATAGTAATCATATATGCCAATAACATAAGAAGCCAAGGTTTCATTACCATTAAATTTACATGAAGAGGGAAGGTGTGGAGCCTTCATCCTAGTGCAAGAACTATATTCATATCTCAAGCATAAATTTCGGGCATACCAATGCAACGTATGAATTTGATCTCATAACAGTTTCCCTTTTTGAGTCAAGAGATAATCCCTAAAGTATTCACGTTGATCCAACGTGTCTTCCATTATATAATTGAATGGGGTTTTCTTAGGATTATTAAAGTAGTGCATAATATCTTTCACATAATGAGCATCGAGGGTTTTAGGAGGTTCCACATCTCCATGAGTAGCAAGTAAACCTATTTTTTTGTATTTCATGTTCCATATCCATAACAAAATACAGAGAACAACTTAGAACAGCAAATAAAATCTACTTAGTGATAAAGTAAACAAGCACACACGAGAATATTCACCCCACACTATTGCTCCCCGGCAACGACACCAGAAAAAGGTCTTCATAACCCACAAGTATAGGGGTTCAATTGTATCCTTTCTTGATAAGTAAGAGTGTCGAACCCAACGAGGAGTGAGAGAGTCCTGGATTAGGGGGTGTCCGGATGGTCGGACTATACCTTCGGCCGGACTCCTGGACTATGAAGATACAAGATTGAAGACTTCGTCCCGTGTCCGAAAGGGACTTTCCTTGGCGTGGAAGGCAAGCTTGGCGATACGGATATGTAGATCTCCTACCATTGTAACCGACTCTGTGTAACCCTAGCCCTCTCCGATGTCTATATAAACCGAAGAGTTTCAGTCCGTAGAAAAAACAACAATCATACCATAGACTAGCTTTTAGGGTTTAGCCTCTCTGATCTCGTGGTAGATCTACTCTTGTACTACCCATACCATCAATATTAATCAAGCAGGACGTAGGGTTTTACCTCCATCAAGAGGGCCCGAACCTGGGTAAAACATCATGTCCCCTGCCTCCTGTTACCATCCGACCTAGACGCACAGTTCGGGACCCCCTACCCGAGATCCGCCGGTTTTGACACCGACATTGGTGCTTTCATTGAGAGTTCCTCTATGCCGTCACTTTTAGGCCCGATGGCTTCTCCGATCATCAACAGCGATGCGATCCAAGGTGAGACTTTTCTCCCCGGACAAATCTTCGTATTCGGCGGCTTTGCACTGTGGGCCAATTCGCTTGGTCATCTGGAGCAGATCGAAAGCTACGCCCCTGGCCGTCAGGTCAGAATTGGAAGTTTGAACTACACGGCCGACATCCGTGGAGACTTGATCTTCGACGGATTCGAGCCACAGCCGAGCGCACCGCACTGTCATGATAGGCATGATTTAGATCTGCCGCCGAACAGCGCCCTGGAGGCCGCACCTGTGTCCGCTCCGACCCCTAGCTCGGAGCCGATCACACCAATCGAGGATGGGTGGTTAGACACCGCCTCGGGGGCTGCAATCTCTACGGCGATCGAGCCGAACACCAGCCCTATTCTCTGTGAAGCTCGTGACTCCAAGGAGCCGGACTCCTCTCCTGACTCCGAGCCCTCTGCGTCCCTACCGATCGAACCCGATTAGGCGCCGATCATGGAGTTCACCGCCGCGGACATCTTTTAGCACTCGCCCTTTGGCGATATTCTGAATTCACTAAAGTCTCTCTCTTTATCAGGAGAGCCCTGGCCAGACTATGACCGGCAGGATTGGGATGTGGACGACGAAGAAATTCGATGCCCACCCACCACCCACTTCGTAGCCACTATCGATAATTTAAATGACGTGCTCAACTTCGACTCCGAAGACATCGACGGTATGGATGACGATGTAGGAGACGAACATGAACCAACGCCTATAAGGCGCTGGACAACCACCTCATCTCATGATGTATACATGGTGAACACACCCAAAGGAAGAGACAACGAGGAACACAGGGATGCAACGAGGAATCATTCACTCGAAAAGCAATCAAAGCGGCGACGTAAGTGCCGCTCCAAGCCCCGCCTCGACAGAGACAGCAGCCATACAGACCCAACCATAGAGCAGGACGAGCCGGCGGACGACGAACATGCCTTCGAGCAAGCGTCTGAACAGGGCAACTTGGATAAACAAAACGAACACCCCGTCCCCGGCGAGAACAACAGTCCGGACAACCTTACGCCGGATAAACTCATGGAGCAGAAGAACCTCCACAAAAGGCTCGTCGCCACTGCGCATAGCCTGAAAAAGCAGAAGCGGAAGATCAAAACTGCGGAAGATGCACTCAGAATCAGATGGAGCAAAGTACGCAACACCGCAGACAAATATGCCGGCAGTCGCCGCACAAAAACTATCCAAAGCGTAAGCTACTGCCTGAATTTGACGAGGAGGCCTTAAAGCCCCCGCAGTCAAAAAATAGGAAAGCCATCCGGTCGGATGGACGACCGCATGGCCAGCGTGGAGCGGCAAGCGGCGCCGCAGACAAGCCGGCACGCGATCCACCAAAGGATCCACATAAAAAAGACGGCCCAGCCAGATCTATATACGGGCCAAGAAAGCAAGCTCTAGTAAGCAATGCAACACAACAAATATCCGAACATCACGGCACACCCAAATACAGGGGTGCCGCACACCCCCTATGTTTCACCGATGAGGTGATGGACCATGAATTTCTAGCGGGATTCAAGCCCGTAAACATAGAGGCGTACGACGGAACAACAGACCCTGGGGTCTGGATCAAGGATTATATCCTCCACATACACATGGCCAGAGGAGATGACCTCCACGCCATAAAATACTTACCCCTCAAGCTTAAAGGGCTAGCCCGGCATTGGCTCAAAAGCCTTCCCGAAAACACCATTGGAAGTTGGGAAGAGCTTGAGGATGCTTTCCGGGCAAATTTTCAAGGGACCTATGTCCGCCCTCCGGATGCAAACAATCTCAGTCACATAACTCAACAGCCCGGAGAGTCAGCCCGGAAATTCTGGAACAGATTTCTTACTAAAAAGAATCAGATAGTCGACTGTCTGGACGCCGAAGCCCTAGCAGCTTTTAAGCACAATGTTCGAGACGAATGGCTCGCCAGACACCTCGGCCAAGAAAAGCCAAGAGCAATGGCCGCATTGACAAGCCTCATGACCCGCTTTTGCGCAGGAGAGGACAGCTGGTTGGCAAGATGCAGCACCAGCGACCCAAGTACATCCGAAGTTAGGGATGGAAACGGAAAACCCCGACGCAGCAAGGACCAGCGCCGGAATAAGGGAAACAACCCAAAGAGCACAGCGGTCAACGCCAGATTCAAAAGCTCGTGGCAGAATCAGATAAAGCCGTCCCTCAAGGATAACAGGGACGGGCTATCCAACCTAAACAAAATCTTGGACAAGATATGTCAAATACATAGTACTCCCGGGAAGCCTGCGAACCATACCCACAGAGATTGTTGGGTTTTCAAGCAAGCCGGCAAGCTCAACGCCGAACACAAGGGGCTCGACACACCAAGTGAGGACGACGACGAACCCCACAAGCAGAGCACCAGGAAAAAAAAGGATTTCCCACAAGAAGTCAAAAGAGTAAACTTACTTCACGTGACGAACAGAATGGCACCACCAGAGATACGCGCCATACGGCCTATCCCAAAGGAGTCTCGCCAATGGTTGTTAAAACCAATCACCTTCGACCATCAGGATTACTCTAGAAGTATCCGGAACGCAGGCTGGACTGCCTTGGTATTAGATCCAATAATCGGCGGACTCCATTTTACAAATGTCCTGATGGACGGCGGCAGTGGTCTAAACCTGTTATACCAGGACACAATCCGCAACATGGGGATAGACCCAACAAAAATTCTCCATAGCAAAACCACCTTTCAAGGGGTAACGCCAGGCCCGGATGCCCGTTGCTGCATGGGTTCTCTCCGGCTAGAAGTTATGTTTGGCTCCCCCGATAACTTCCGTTGCGAACAGCTAACTTTCCACATCGCCCCATTCTCAAGTAGCTATCAAGCACTGCTGGGACGTGAAGCTTTCGCCCGCTTTAACGCAATACCGCATTATGCATCTCTTACGCTTAAGATGCCCGGTCCACGATGCATCGTCTCATTAAAGGGAAAACATTGAGTGTTCCTCCCGCGCGAAAAACAGTGCGGCTGCCTTAACAGCCCCACAATAAAGCGGCTTCACCAGCCAAAGCATCTAAACAGGTCGTCAAGACCACGGACACGGCTAGACGAGTCTGGCATAAACATACAATTGATAAAGGCTTAATAGCCGTATACCCCTGTACTAGGGGCTCCGCGCATATAAAACAAGAGACAATAATGCTCAATTTTACCCATTTCGATTTATACTTTGTTTATTTAGTATAACTCATGTTTGGCACGATCTTTCTTTAACTAAGTTCCTCTCTTTTACAGATGAACAACGTGCTACGCCCGTCCAGGATACGACACAACGGAGACATAGGCGCAGACGTGCAGTAGGGACCCGTTCCAAGGATTCTTTTCAGATTAAGACCCTGCGTAAACCTTTTTTACTGTCTCTTGTTGATACACATCCCCTGGTTTCTTGGTATAACCAAGGAGGAGGCTGGCATTTTGGCATGTGGCCATGTCAGAGTTTTGCGCGTACCTGGACACTAGGGGCTTATTACTAAGGGTGTTATCCCGCCTGCCCTCATAAAGACCGAATACCTTAGGGAGTGTTCGGCGTCACGAGTTTGGCCTTATATGCATCAGCTCTGAATCATGTCTTTGGTCAAATGTTGGGTTTGCCTAGCTCCTGTGTTTTGCTGCCTTACGTTCTGCTCTATTGACTAAGGCGGCACCAGGAGAACTACTGCGATTGTGCCCTGGTTCGGCCAGGCGAGCACCTCAGTAGAGAAAGCCGAAAACTGACTGTCATGATATAGCGTGAGACTGGTCAACCACTCGATGACATACCAGAATCTTTAGGATTCCTCCGCATTAACGAAGGGCCATTTCCCGGCCAGGCACATACGCGCCCCGAGTTCGGGCAAGCGCAGGCGCCACCAGGGGCTATATAAGTAGCCTCAATGTCAAACTCCTATGGCTAAGTGAAAGTGATAAAGCATCATAGTCCGATTGCCTAGTTTGCTGCGCTATCACCTCCTTTGTAGGACCAAGACGTTGGATCAAGTGTGAAAATGCGCCTTCTGCGAACACCCCCGCATTATGTGCGTGGGGGCTGAAGCCGACGACTGCCATCTTTCAGATTATATATACATATATGTTAAACGGCCGCACAGGAGGTATCATAATACTTGCAGGCACAAGTATAAAAAGCTTCTAAATTTATCAAAATATTGTTTTACAATAATACATGCTATTCGAATATAGTATCCTTCGAGCACTGCGTCTCTATTAAACGAGCGCCTTGCAGAACTTCCTGAAAATAGCGCTCGGCAGGTACTCGGCTTCCATCTGAGTCTGGGGATGCAAAAGCGATGGCTTCCATTTCCACCCAGTATGTCTTGACACGGGCAAGAGCCATCCGCGCACCCTCTATGCACGCTAACCTCTTCATCGCATTGATATGCGGCGCCGCACCAAGGAACTGCTGCACCAAGTTGAAATAACTTTTCGGCTCTGGTCTCTCTGGCCACAGATGACTCACGACATACTTCATGGTGAGTCCGGACAACCTATTTAGCTCGTCCCATTCGTCCAAACGATCGGCTAATGACAGTAGACGCTCTGGATTGTGGAACTACGACCAGGAGAGCTTTTCCACTTCGCGATCTTCTTGATCTCGGAAGTGCTCGGCCGCATCTACGGCACTCGCTGCTAAATCCAGATAGGTGTCCGCCATACTCCACATCTGGTCTAACGGAGCATGTTTAGGATCACAGAACTTCCTCCGCATCATAAAGGGCTTTCCAGCCGCGATTTCTCCGGCCTGACGCAGCTCCTCCTTCACAGCTCTCATCGCAGAGCGAGCATCCTTGGCATCGGCAACGGCCTTCTTCAGGTCCGTCTGTTCCGCCCGATCTTCTTTTTCAAGAAGCTTGCAACGGTCAGCAGCATTCTTCAGCTTCATGGACATCTCGGCCATTTCCTTCTTGCTTCGACAGTGAGCAGCCTGTTCGGCTTTCAGCTCTTCAATTGCCTTTCCGGCAGCCGCATCACTTTTCCTGGCTTGCTCCTTGGCTCGGGCAAGTTCCGCCCGAAGATTCTCCATGGCAGCAGCACCATCTACATCAAGCACACACATTGTAAGATACTGGCATAAAGCTCCTCTTACCAGGCGCCGCCGGAGGAATTACATACCTTGTGCCTCATCAAGCCGCTTGTTGACAAGCGCGATGTCGGCATCTGCCACGTCAAGTTGCCGCTTTAGCTCGGCAAATCCATCAGTCTATACCTGGATTATGGTCCTCTGTGCGCCGTCACTTTTGACAACACACAGAGTCTCAGGGGCTACTATCTACACTGGGCGCATCTTATTTATGCGCAACTGTCCAGAAAGGGTACATTATTTCGCGTACCTCAAAACCTGTCAGTAAACTCCTGACGGCCTTGTGCAATCCGCTCTCCGCGGATGAAATCCTCTCAATCACCATACCCATCAATGCACGGTGCTCCTCTGAGATAGATGCTCGCCCTAGCAGATCCGTCAGCTCCTTCGACCGCGCACCAGACGGCGCCGGACTCGTCCGATGGCCCTTTTCGAAGGCCGCACGCGGAGGGCTTTGGGGGGCCATATGACTACCTTTCGGTCCCGCTGGATTCGGAGAAACCCTCCGCGACGATACCTCAGGGTCGCCCGCCTCGCAAGGCGGTACGGCAGGAGGAGGCGTTCCGCTCTCCATCATCTCCGGAAGAAGATCCCCCGAAGACGAGCTCTGCTGAGAAGGGCTAAGGTCCGAGCTACAAGGTAAATTTTCGATTACTTTTCTCAGATATAAAGCAGGGATTTCTCTCGTTTCTTAAAAAGAAAACTCCTCTCTACTTACGGTTCGGTGGAGGGCTGATCCCCTTGAGGGCATAATTCGGCCGAAGTATCCCCCAGCACAAAACCCTCTGCCGAAGATTTCTTCCCCCGCTTTAAGGCCATGGTCTCCGGGTCTTTAGAGGCGGTCCTGTTCTTCCCCTGAGGAGAGGAATTTTCGATTCCTCCCTTCCGAACAACCTCCTTTGAGGAGGCTGTAGCTCCCTTGTCCCCTCCCTCGCTTCCCTTTGAAGGCACAACCTCCAACATCCTGAGTAGCACGGGACCCGGCATGGTCTCGGGGCGGGGGGTCGGACACCTGATTAGCTTTGCTTTCGCTATCCACTCTTGTTTAAAGGACAGCTCTTTTAGGGGCAATTTTATGATAAATATACGGATAGCGAGTCCGGGCACAAGGCAACTTACTTGAGTATCCGGACGATTGCAGCTCAGACCTGCGTCCTCCGTAGAATCCGGACACACTACTTGTGGTCCGAAGAACAATTTGTACATCTCCACGGGCGTCATGCCAAGAAAATGTTGGAGAACTCGTGGTCCCTCCGGGTTGAACTCCCACAGGCGGAGGGGCGATGTTTGCAGGGCAGAACTCGGCGAATTAACATAACCCGCGTCACCATGACCATACTGATGTCTCTTTCTAAGAGATCTCGGATGTGGCCCTGCAATAGGGGCACGTCCTTTGCCGGCCCCCAGTCCAGCCCCGTATTGACCCATGACGCCAGTCGTGGCGGGGGACCTGAGCGAAAGGCAGGTGGCGCCACCCACTTAGGGGCCCTGGGAGCAGTAATGTAAAACCACTCTCGCTGCCATAAGCTGGACTCCTCTTGAAAAGAGCCCTCGGGCCATGGAATACCAGCATTCTTGCTTATAAAAGCACCTCCGCACTCTGCATGCCGTCCCTTGATCATCTTCGGCTCTACTTTGAAGGTCTTGAGCCATAGTCCGAAGTGAGGAGTGATACGGAGGAAGGCTTCACACACGACGATGAATGAGGAAATATGGAGGATGGACTTCGGGGCTAAGTCATGAAATTCCAGCCCATAATAATACATGAGCCCCCTCACGAAGGGATCTGTCGGGAAGCCTAGCCCCCGAAGGATGTGAGACATGAACACCACACTCTCACCGGGCTTGGGAGTGGGAATGGCCTGCCCTTGAGCAGGCAGCCTATGCGAGATTTCACCGGTCAAGAACTTGGCCTCTCTCAACTTCAGCACATCCTCCTCTGTGATGGAGGAGGGCATACATCGGCCTCGAAGGTCGAAACCGGACATTGTCCAAGGTCCGAAGCACCTGAAATCTGGAGCCTTGGGTGTTGGAACTCGAGGCGGAGGGAGAACTCGTTTGAGATTGAAAGAAAGGAGTAAGGCCTTGATCTCTTTATAAGAGGTTGAATACCAAGGGCCTTCCCGTGACCGCTTGGGACTCGCCTTTGATCGAGAAAATATACCAACGGGTACGGTTGGGTTACCCACGCTCGTATTGATGAGAATCCCAGGATAAGGGGACACGATCTCTGCTTTAACAAGACATGCCAAGGAAACCGCCTCGCTAAACGCGCTAAGGTGGGACAATAAAACGATTCGAATAAAGACTTGGCCATGGTGTGATGTCACGCGACGGAATACGTCAGCAAATTAGATTTGTGTAAATATTATTCTCTCTATGGAAATATGTGGAAACTTATTTTGCAGAGCCGGACACTACCTTTGTGTTCAAAATCTTCTATGAAGTACTTGGAGGAGGAACCCGCCTTGCAATGCCGAAGACAATCTGCGCGCCGGACTCGTCGTCATTGAAGCCTGGTTCAGGGGCTACTGAGGGAGTCCTGGATTAGGGGGTGTCTGGATGGCCGGACTATACCTTCGGCCGGACTCCTGGACTATGAAGATACAAGATTGAAGACTTCGTCCTGTGTCCAGAAGGGACTTTCCTTGGCGTGGAAGGCAAGCTTGGCGATACGGATATGTAGATCTCCTACCATTGTAACCGACTCTGTGTAACCCTCGCCCTCTCCGGTGTCTATATAAACCGGAGAGTTTTAGTCCGTAGAAAAAACAACAATCATACCATAGGCTAGCTTTTAGGGTTTAGCCTCTCTGATCTCGTGGTAGATCTACTCTTGTACTACCCATACCATCAATATTAATCAAGCAGGACATAGGGTTTTACCTCCATCAAGAGGGCCCGAACCTGGGTAAAACATCATGTCCCCTGCCTCCTGTTACCATCCGACCTAGACGCACAGTTCGGGACCCCCTACCCGAGATCCGCCAGTTTTGACACCGACAAGGAGCTAAAGGTAGAACAAATATCCCCTCAAGTTCTATCGACAACCGATACAACTCTACGCACGCTTAACGTTTGCTTTACCTAGAACAAGTATGAAACTAGAAGTACTTTGTAGGTGTAAAGGGATAGGTTTGCAAGATAATAAAGAACATGTAAATAAAATATAGGGGCTGTTTAGATAAAGAAACAACTAAGTTAGTTTTAGTAGAGAGCTTTTTGTCACAAGAAAGTCATTTGTCCCTAGGCAATCGATAACTAAACCGGTAATCACTATTGCAATTTTATATGAGGGAGAGGCATAAGCTAACATACTTTCTCTACTTGGATCATATGCACTTATGATTGGAACTCTAGCAAGCATCCACAACTACTAAAGATCATTAAGGTAAAACCCAACCATATCTTTAAAGTATCAAGTCCTCTTTACTCCCATACACAAACAACCTACTTACTCGGGTTTAAGCTTATGTCACTCTAGCAACCCACCATAAGCAAATCATGAACATATTGAAAACCCTACGGCGGGGATCCCTCATGCTTGCATGACATGGAGAGAACCATAGGACATCACCAATAATAAAAAATACAACTCAAACCAATCATGATCATCAATCAACCCATAGGACAAAATGGATCTACTCAAACATCATAGGATAGACATACATCATTGGGAAATAATATATAGCATTGAGCACCATGTTTCAGTAGATATTACAGCGGGGAGAAGGGGTTTTACACCGCTGCATAGAGGGGGAGAGAGTTGGTGATGACGGCGACGAAGTTGTAGGTGTATAACATCGTCACGATGATGGCCCCTGCGGTGTTCTGGCGCCACTCAGAGAGAGGGGGAGAGAGCCCCCCTCCTTCTTATTATTACTTGACCTCCCCCCTAGATGGGAGAAGGGTTTCCCCTCTGGTCCATGGCCTCCATGGCGGAGGAGGGCCGAGAGCGCCTCCGAGCTTGGATCCCTATCTCTCTCTCTCTCTCTCTATTTCCTTTTGTTTCTGAGCTCCCAGATTCTGGCCTTTCACCGTTTCTTAAATTCTCGGAGATCCGTAACTCCGATTGGACTGAAATTTTAACATGATTTTTATCCGGATATTAGCTTCCTTGCACATGAAGAACACCTCCAACCGAACTTCGGGGTGGCCACAAGCCCCCTAGGCGCTCCCTGGGTAGGGGGGCGCCCCCCTAGGGCTTCTGGGGCCCTCTATGTAGGATCGAAAGTATGTCTAGAGGGGGTGATTAGACTACTTGACCAAATAAAATCTAGCATTTTCCCAATTTTAAGTCTTGGCAGATTTTAGCAACTTAACACAAGTCAAGCAATCAACCTACACATGCAATTCTAAGAGTATAGCAGAAGAATGTAAATCATTGCATATGAAGGTAAAGTGGAGGAGTTTGGAGGGAGCAAACGCAATGTAGACACGGAGATTTTTGGCGTGGTTCCGATAGGTGGTGCTATCGTACATCCACGTTGATGGAGACTTCAACCCACGAAGGGTAACGGTTCCGCGAGTCCATGGGGGACTCCACCCACGAAGGGACCGCGAAGAAGCAACCTTGTCTATCCCACCATGGCCATCGCCCACGAAGGACATGCCTCACTTGGGTAGATCTTCACTAAGTAGGTGATCTCCTTGCCCTTACAAACTCCTTGGTTCAACTCCACAATCTTGACGGAGGCTCCCAAGTGATACCTAACTAATCTAGGAGACACCACTCTCCAAAAGGTAATAGATGGTGTGTTGATGATGAACTCCTTGCTCTTGTGCTTCAAATGATAGTCTCCCCAACACTCAACTCTCTCACACAGATTTCGATATGGTGGAAAGATGATTTGAGTGGAAAGCAACTTGGGGAAGGCTGGAGATCAAGATTCTTGTGGTTGGATTGGAATGTCTTGGTCTCAACACATGAGTAGGTGGTTCTCTCTCAGAAAATGAGTAGTGGAAGTGTAGGCATGTTCTCATGGCTCTCTCATTAATGGAGAGGAGGGTGGAGGGGTCTATATAGCCTCCACACAAAATCTAACCATTACACACAATTTACCAAACTCAGTGAGACCGAATAGTGAAACTCCGTCAGACAGATATGGTGCAAAATGTGAACGTTAGGCTTTTCGGTGGGACCGGCATAATCAAATCGGTGGGACCGATGCGTTAGGGTTAGGGCATAACTTGATTTAGATTTGACCAATTGCTTTAACTCGGTGAGACCAATTTCAGTAGCAAGCAAACAGAGAGTTGGTCAGGCAAACTCGGTGGGACCGATCACTCATTTCGGTGAGACTGAAACATTACGAAAAGGAAATAGAGAGTTTGCATTGCAAACTCGGTGCGACTGATCGCTCCTCTCAGTTGGACCGAAACGTTATGAAGGGAAACAGAGAGTTTGCAATCCCATCTCGGTGAGACCGAACGGATTAGGGTTTCTGGCTATGGCTATGTTAAGTGAACTCAGTGGCGCCAGATAGATCAAATCGGTGGGGCCGTGTTTGACTTTAGGTTTAGGACATATGTGGAAATGAGAATGTGGTTGAGAGCTTTTGGAGCATATCACTAAGCATTTTGAGCAAGCAAGTCATTAAGCAACACCTCATCCCCTTTTAGTAGTATTGGCTTTTCCTATGGACTCGATGTAATCTTGGATCACTAAAATGGAAAATTTAGAGTCTTGACCTTTTGCCAATATGTATCCTTACCATTTTGAGGGGTCCACATCTCTAGTCCATGCCGTGCCAATCATTGAACTTTCTGAAATGATTATCTTGAAAGTATATTAGTTCAATGAGCTATATGTTGTCATGAATTACCAAAACCACCCAGGGATTTGTTGCACATTCAATCTCCCCCTTTTTGGTAATTGATGACAACATATAGATGAAAGCTTCGACAAATGACAATAGGAATGAAATACATCGTCGCTTTGAGAAGTATGTGATAAGCAAGACCTCCCCCTAAATTTGTGCATTGTTTAAAATTTGCTTTTGAATGCAAATGCACAATCGATCAGGATCATGGGCTACTCTTCCATGTCACATACATCTTGGTGGATCGCTCAAAATGATAAAATATGGAATATGCACTCATCACCAAGACAAAGTGTGAATGATCATACATAAGAGATAGAGAATATCATCATCCAAGCACAAACATTAAAGTATGATATGATCAAGCACATGACCATACAAGTATCTCACACACATAAATAGAGTATCTTCCAAACAAGCAAGCAAATGAGGTAGCAAGAGAGGCAAAAAGAAGCAAAGCACTCTCACTCGCAGCCTATGATCTATACACTTTCTCCCCCTTTAGCAACAAGTTACCAAAAAGCTTGAAAATGCATAGTGCTATGCGGCTCTCTAAGCTTGATCTCTGGGAGCTCCGGAGTGCGAAGGTGGCGCGGAGAGGAGTCCTGCAACGAATGCATCTGTAGAAGTCTGTGGAGCTGGAGGAGTTGCCACTGGAGGGGCAACTGAAGTTGTGGCTGCAGGAGCTGAAGTTGTAGCCCTAGTGTCTGTCACTGGCACTGCTGCAGACCTCTATCTTCTGGGCACCCTCTGATATGCATTTGTGGTAGTCTTGTCACTCATGTCTTCAAGTTCTTCTTGAATCTTCTTCCACGGAAGTCTGAATCTTTGTGACCTTGACATCTAGATCATGTATTTTTGTCTCGATAATCCTTTCAAGACTCTCTTGATTTTGAGTCAGGGTGGCCAAACCTTTCTCAATCCTCAAAGTAGCCTGAATGAGATAGCCAAGTTGATCTTGTTTGGAATTGAGAAATACCTGGGATGCCTCTTCAGCGCTAGGTGTCTTGGCTGCCTTCTCTGCTTTTGCTTTTTCTCTCTTATCCTGATCCTCGACTGATATAGGATGTGAAGCATCCATGACAATTGTGTTATCCTCACGATCAGGCCTCAAGGGAAGGTGCTCTTTATCTAGGAGATACATGCCTTTGCCCATCTTGGAGTTAATGAGCATCCGAATGTGTGGAGCATATCCACATGATCTCTTCTGATTTGCTGCAGTTCTCTTGATGGCCTCAACAATCAAACTCATCACCTTAAATTTTTGTGGCACATCAAACATCTGAAGAAAGTTAATGGAGTGGCCTCTGATCATCATGTGATCTCCTGACTTGGGCAGCAAGGTGTGCCTCAATATAGTGTTCATGGTGGCCAATCCAGACAATAGATAGTACACTGAGCCTAGCTTGTGTGTCTCCAAGGCCTTGTCAGGTATTTCCTTGTACATATTGGCCATGGAGTTGTGATCTTTCCTAGGCTTTGCATAGACATCAATGTCATCATCAGCTTCTTCTAGAGTATTGAAAAGCTTGGCCCACTCAGCAACAGTAGACTGGTATCTAGTACCTTCTGTCATCCATACAATCTTCCCATCTGGGTAGAAGTGAGCAATAGAGTAAAACTGCATGATCAGCTCATCATTCCATTTGGTCAATTTCTAACCCACAAAGGTGTCAATTCCATTGAGTCTAAATCTCTCATGCACTCCAGGGAAATGATCTTCATTCTTGTCAATGTACTTCCAATCCACCCATTTCATGTCACACACAATGGGCTTCTTATCCAAAAGGAATGTCTCATAGAAGTCCTGTTGTTCCTTAGTGTGAAATATGTAATCCACAGCAATCCTTCTTCTCACAGCATAGGGGTCTGACTGTCTCCACAATCTAAGACCTGCATCTTTCCTTTCTTTCATGTTCTCAGCAACTGGATGATTATCATCATGATCAGGAATCGTTGGCTTCAATTTCCTAAGCACTTGGGCTTCTTTCTTTTCTTCCACTTCTGGCACTGGGGCCTTGTTCTTTTCAGCGGCAGGGATGTTCCTGGTAGATCTCTTTGGTGCTGATGGCTTAGAAGCTTGAGCAGCAGCCTTGGGGCAGTCTTGGGCTTTGATGGAATAGCCCTTGACTTGATGGCATCCCCCATCAACTTCTGTGTCTTGGGTGCTGGTGCATCATCCTATTCTTCCTCTTCCTCATCTGATTGGATCATCATTGATGGCTTTCCAATAACTCTAGCCATGGTATTTTTGACCCTTTCTTTCCTTTTCTTGCACTCACCAGTAGCTTCTTCTTCAGTTGATTTGGAGAGTTCAAGAGTTGAGGCTCTAGCTTTGGACATTGGCACTCTCTTGGCAGGAGCTTTCTTGTGCAACCCAGGCTTGGTTGAAGCTGAAGTGCCAAATTCTTTCTTGACAACCTTCTTCTTAGAAGTAACTTCCTCCTCAATAGCAACATAATCCTCATCCTTAGAATCTGAGTTTCTCTTATTCCTTGTCCTTGTTGCTGCTTTGGGCAACTTGCTTGGGGTACTTCTGCTACCCTCATCATAGCTGCTAGAGGGACTAGTGCCCTCACTCAAGTTGACACATTCCTCAGATCTATTCTGGCTGTCACTCTGGTCTGACATGGCTGACATTGAAAGCTGACCCTGTGAATAGATATAGTTGAGATTGAGTGGATGAGGATCACAAAGTGCAGAGATTTTGCAAAACTTAGTTTTAGTTTTCTGCAGAAAGCATTTCGGAGCTACCGATTTTTTTAACTCGGTGACACCAAAGCAATATTAGAGTCTAAACTAGTGGAATCGGTCAGACCGAGACACAGTTCAGTGACTCCGAGATTGCTAGGGTTTCACTAAGAATCGAACTCGGTCACACCGATTTGTAAGTTTTGGTCAGACCGAAATTCACAAGTGTGATGGCCTAGGCCAAATTGGTGAGACCGATTTCTACAATTCGGTCGGTCTGAGATGAGTTCGGCGGAAACCTAACCCTAAATTTTCGGATCAAAACTAATCTACAAGAAGTTTTTGCTGGATAGTATAATATCATATGTAGCAAGAATCATGGCATTGTCTTCATGATAAGAATCAGAGTGAGAAAGCATAAAGAATCGAACTCATACCCTAACTTGGTTGCGAGCTCGCTACAGCGACAACGGTGGCGGAGATTCCAGTTGATGGTGGCGGAGACCAGGGGCGGGGGGGCGCTCGCAATGAGACAATCCGAAGACATCGAGTCGAAAGAGTTGGATACACGCGGGCGAAGGGTTTCGGAGGAAATTCCAAAATTTGACCCGTGGGTATATATATCCAAACCCTGTCGGTGTGACCGAGTGGAACGACTCGATGGCACCGAGATGCGAAATCGCAAGCGGTTACTACAACTCGTGTGACCAAATGGTTCAAATCGGTTGCACCGAGATTGAAACCTAGATCAACTCAATGAACTTGGTAAGACCAAAAGGAATGAATCGGTCAGACCTAAATACATAGAAAGGTTTTGGAAGTTTAAGTCTATGATGAATCGGTGGCTCCGAGTGCTCCTCACCCAGAGGGTTCAAATCTGACTTGATCAAAATTTGTGATGTAGCATGAATAGAGTTTGAGACGAGAAAAGCATAAATAGCTAGAGGAAGTTCTTAGGCATTCTTGTCCATCCATTTGGCAAAAGAAAAGACCAAACACTCAAAGCAACAAATGGATGTCCTCGAATGAGATAAATATGCACTCAACATGCTCACACAATAAGATGGCAAATGAAATATGTGGCAAAGAATGCACAAACACTCTAGCATCTATCAAGCAATTGTCGATGACTAGGTCACCTATATATGAGTATATTGACTGAGGAGTCAAATGAGAACATTTGATCGTAGGTCATACTCATTGTTTAAGCACAAGTGCGGTTACGACTTTTACATAAAGCATTGTTGTGTTCACACCATTAGAGTTTCTTTAGATCAATTCTTAGAGTAAAGCTCCCCCTAGATTTTATATCCCCCCTAAGAGGGTTGAACTAACCTTGGGTTTTGTCGATGATGACTTCATGTAGGTGTTGAAGATGTAGATTCTCAATTTTGATGTAGATCATTTGGAGCAATCCATTGGAGTGAGTTGCACTTTCAATACCTACATGGGTTAGTCCCACAAGGAACAAACAAGGATATCCATAGACATAGAGTGAAGTACACACAAGATGATGTCCATGAAAGCATTTGGTTACCTTGTCCCTTGACTTACCGACAAGCGGGTTTGTGACTCCTTAAACTAGTGCAAGATGTGAAAGTTGATTGCACTTGTCCTTGCCAATATGAATATGAGTGAAGTATGTTGGCGGAGTCACCCTCAAGTACTCTCTAGTTCTTCTTCTTAGGGATCCAGATCATCTTGATGGGAATCCTTGGAGTTTTAGTCATACTTGATGAAGTAGAACTGGATGTAGTCTTGGGAACCCACTTGACCAAGGCATTCAATGCTTCTTCAAATGCATCAATCTCTTCTTGAAGCTTGTCCTTTCCTTTTAGCTTGTGGTCTTGTGGTGGAAGATGATCTTGAGCTTGTGTCCCCTTGAAGGAAGTAGGATCATACTTCTCCTGTTGAGGAACAAACTTTGTCTTGGGGTATTGATCTTCTTCCCACTCAACTCCATTGGCATTGAACTTTTGTTCAAAACCAACACCTTGATTGTTCTGGTGCCTTCCTTGCTTGCGTACAATTTCTTCAAATTGTTTACTTTCGGCAAGGCTCTTGTAAACACCTTTCTCTATAATTCCCTTCAATAAACTATTTTCTTACTCAAGTGTAACTTGGCTAAGAGAATCATTAGTGGAATCAAGAGAACTACTAGAAGCAACAATGTTAGACTTAGCATGATTATTGTTACTACTAGAAGAAGAATATTTTTTAATCTTGTTGCTAGATTTTACATGTGGCATGTAAGTAGACAAGAGTAAATGCTTGGTAATGTAAGAAGAACTTTTCTTTCATCATTGATTGCTTTTAAGAACCCATGCTCTTGCTCTAGGTTGAGCTTTTCAAAGCGTAGCTTCTCATGAGTCTTTAAAAGCTCTTGATGATCTTCTAAGGTAGTTTCATGAGCTAACTTAAAATTGTTTATTTCTTTAGTTAGACGCTCAATCTCCTTCTTATCATCATCATTCGTTTTATCTTGATTAGCATGATTAATAGCAAGTTCATCATAGTTTTCATCACTAGAGTTGTCAACAAGTAAATCATCATCACCTAGCAAATCATATTCATCACTGTTGAAATCAATATACTTGGGGTGTGATACCTTTGGGCCTTTAGCCATGAAGCATCTTCCAATTCCTTCATTTGGTGAGTCAAATATGTCATAGGAGTTGGTTGACACAAGTGCTAGACCGGCAACACCTTCATCTTGAGTATATTCGGAGTCGGAGTGATAACTTCTCTCGGAGTGGTTGTCAGAGTCGGTACTGGATACCCATTCACCAACATGAGCTTGATGTCTTCGTTTTGTATAGCTTCTTGATGATTTGTCCTTCCTTTCCGAATCCTTGCTTTTGCGAGAGGTTCTTCATTCATAACGATCATCACTATTCCATCTCTCTCATGGAGGTGATTCTTCCCTTTTGCTTCTCCTTTTAGGTGAGTCGTCTATTCGTTTGTAGGGAGTCATACACTCATTGGAGTAGTGTCCGGGTCTTCCACAATTCTAGCAATTGCGTTCATGACTAGAAGATCTTTTGTCATTGTAGGACCTTGACTTGGAACTTCTCTCTTTGCTTATACTCTTGTAGAACTTGTTGAAATTCTTCACCATTAAGCTCAATTCCTCATTGAAGACTTGTTTCTCACTTGATGATGTAGGAGCATCACATGAAGCTTTGTATGCGCCACTTGACTTGTTGTGAAGCTCTTCCTTGTCCTTAAGTGACATCTCATGAGCAACAATTCTATCAATGACTTCTGTTGGCTTGAGATCTTTGTAATTGGGCATCATTTGGATTAATGTGCACACGGTATCATATTTTCCATCCAAGGCTCTTAGGATCTTCTTGATGATGAATCTATCAGTCATCTCTTCACTTCCTAAGCCGCGATCTCATTTGTGATGAGAGCAATCCTAGAGTACATTTCAGCGACACCTTCACCATCCTTCATTTTGAACTTGTCAAGTTGACTTTGAAGGACATCCAACTTGGATTCCTTCAGGGAGTCAGTACCTTCGTGCATATCAATCAAAGTATCCCAAATTTCCTCTGCATTCTCAAGGCGGCTGATTTTGTTGAATTCTTCGGGAACAATCCATTGAAGAGGATATCGCAAGCTTGAGCATTGTATTGCAACATCTTCAATTCTTCAGCGGTAGCTTCAAGGTTCGGTTCTCTCCCATCGTAGAATTCACCTTGCAAGCCAATACACACAATAGCCCAAATGGCGGGGTTATGTCCAAGAATATGCATTTTCATCTTATGCTTCCAACTAGCAAAATTTGTACCATCAAAGTAAGGACCTCTACGGTGGTAATTTCTCTCACTAGACGTCATACTCTCCTAGGTTGTGAAACCTAGGCTATGATCACCAAAGTAGTAGAAATCAAGGCAAATGGAGACCAAAGCTATAATACCACTTGTAGGATCGAAAGTATGTCTAGAGGGGGTGATTAGACTACTTGACCAAATAAAAATCTAGCCTTTGCCAACTTTAAGTCTTGGCAGATTTTACCAACTTAACACAAGT
Organism: Triticum aestivum; assembly: GCF_018294505.1. Lineage (NCBI taxonomy): Eukaryota > Viridiplantae > Streptophyta > Magnoliopsida > Poales > Poaceae > Triticum > Triticum aestivum. The sequence goes on from NC_057794.1 coordinate 262,619,118, forward strand.
CAAGCAATCAACCTACACATGCAATTCTAAGAGTATAGCAGCGGAATGTAAATCATTGCATATGAAGGTAAAGGAGAGGAGTTTGGAGGAAGCAAATGCAATGTAGACACAGAGATTTTTAGCATGGTTCCGATAGGTGGTGCTATCGTACATCCACATTGATGGAGACTTCAACCCATGAAGGGTAACGGTTGCACGATTCCATGGAGGGCTCCACCCACGAAGGGTTGTAACATCCCAAAATTCTAAATTTTGGAATGTTATAATAAATAGATAGATTTGATTGATTGTCTGAAAGTGAGTGAATTTGAAACTTTTTGAAAGTTAAATTGAGAGGGAATAAAAGGACTTTCCCAAACTTTCATATTTGCTTTCTGATCTCCATGAATTCAAATTCTTTTCAAATACAAAACCCTTGAGCGAAGATGACATGACTTCTTCCATTTATTTAAATGACAAGGGGTGTTGAAAATATTTGAATTTCATTTGAGAATATTTCCAATTCTGAAACTTTATGCAAATCAATGATTTTCACGAGCGAAGATAAAATGACTTCTTCAAATTATATGAAATATGAGTTGGGAGTTTCAAAGGATCAATTTCAAAGTCCTTTTGGAATTAATTTTCAATTTGGATTTATTTGAGTTTTATTCAAATTATTTTTCTCCAAAAATAAAATATATGGAAAATAGGGTAACATGATTCCCTACATCAGAAAATTGGAGATAAATAAATTTGGATTCATTTTGGTATTTTTAAAATGATTTTTGTTGGATTTTAATAGACCAGTAGCACTCTTTGATTTATCTGAATTTATGTGGATTTTATTTGGCATTATAAAAATGCCTACGTTATAGAAAATCTTTTTCTGAAAATTTTGATATATTATATGCCTATATAATATTTTTTAGTTATTTTTGTTTTTATTATTTTAGTTCTCTGGAAAAAAAGTGTTTATTTTTTTTAAAAAAAAGAAGAAGTTTCCCTCGCCGACTAGGCCGGCCCAGCTAGCCAGCCAGGCCAGGCCCAGCCCAACCGGCCCGTCCGCCTCGCCCTCCAGCTCGGGACGGAGTCATGAGCGACGCCGCGACCGCCGCCGCCTCGACGTCCGTACCGCGCCCAGACTCCCCTCGCCGCCTCTCTCCTCCCTCCTATAAATCCGGAGCCCCGGGTCCCTCTCTCTCTTTTCTCGCGCCGCCTCGCCTCCTCTCGCGTTGCGCCGCCGCCGCCGCTGCCTTGCTTCGCCGCCCGCGCCGCTGCTCACCTACGCCGCCGCCTGCTAGTGCCGCCGCCCGCTGCCATCGCCTCCACCGCACTCGTCGCCGCGCTCCGCCACCGCCGCCGCACCTAGATGCCGCCGCCCGCGCCTCGCCGCTGCTAGCCACGCCGCCGATGTTGAAGACCACCGCCGCGGGAAGCCGCCGTCATCGTTAACCCGCATGGATCGGTAAAAACCGCCCGGTCCGAACCGCTTTATTTTCAGTTTCGTTTTTTCGTTAAACCCGGTTTTGTTTTATTAACCTAGTTATTTAGTGGATGTTCGCTAGGTTAGATCTGTTAGTGAACGCTTTCGTTCATTAAGGTTCTGTTAGCGAGCCTTCGTGCGATAGATTTTTTTCTGTTTTAGTTCCGGCTAGGGGCCTATCTGTAATAATTTGTTTTACAGATTAGTCCCTGATCTTGCAACGCTCATAACTTTTTGCTCGATAGTCGGAATTCGATGAAACCAATGCCCACTTCTTCGTTATGAACTCCTCTATCCATTAATCCAACTCAAACATGTTTTTGAAAAGTTTAAAATTTGAATTAGATCAGATTTGAATTCAAACTTCGTTTGATCATAACTTGAGTTTTGTAACTCCGTTTGAGTTGATTCTTTTTGCAAATCGAAGCTCTTGACCTAAACTTTCTGATAAGGCCAAATTCACATAATTTTGGTACTGCTAGAAATTGTTTTATGTTGCAAGAGCTATTTGCTTGGTTGGGATGTTTTCCGAATCGACTTTTTCGATTTTTCCGATCTTTTGAGTGATTGCTTATGTGTGGTTACTATTGCTTGCTTATGATAGATTGACCGGAGTGTGACGAGTAGAACTATCAAGAGTTTTGAGTGCGAATCATCTTCATCAACATTGCAGGCAAGTTCACACTTTGATCATATCCCCTTTCATACCCATTTTTATGCATTAGCTTCACCCTCAAACATTGCATGAGTAGGATTGATAACATGTGGGTATTGGGAAGTAGTTGATGAGGTAGGAACCTATTGCCCTGCATTCAAACCTTGGGAGTTACTATTACGTTATGCTTACATTTCCATGCTATGCTCATAGACGTGGATTGGGTTTTGAGAGTATTCATGATAGATGTGAGATTGTTAATTAATGGTTTACTTAAGGTGGCAACTTAAACACACGTCTGGGTGGATTGAGGCACTTGGTTATTCCAGGATTGCCTGTCTAGGCACCTGGGTAGACCAGGATTGCCTGTTTTTTATGGACCGCCACCCAGGCTCAAAGGGATCATGAGATTATTCATACTAGAAACTTCCGTGTGCAGCCACAAGCTATTATGGGCTCTAGCATAGTTGATTAAGTCGTGTGAACTCTTACAGGGTAGACTAGCAGATGTAGGGGAAAGTAGGTGTAACGGTCTATCCATCGTAAGGTGCTAGCGCTTCTGAAAGACTATGTCTCGGTCATCCGTCTTCTCAAACACCATGTAGTGCGAGAAACCAAATGGAGGCGATCGAGTCTTGTGGGGAAAAGTGCGCAAACCTCTGCAGAGTGTATAAACTAATCATGATTAGCCGTGTCCCCGGTTATGGACATCTTGAGTATCTAGTACTTGGATTATCATGTGAATATCATCATGTTACTGTAAATTAATTTTGTTGGGTTTAATGATGTTACTTAATTGGGATTGAGAATGCTGTCAACCATTCTCAATGTTCAACAACCACCATGATAGTTAAATAAAATTTATTCCTTTGCAGTAGGGAAAAATTGGCTTTTCGCAAAAACCTTATAACCATAGAGCTTTTCCACTAGCCAAATATGCATGTAGCGATAGCCTTTATTCATCATTCCCTATGGTGTGAATTTGTCAGTACATTCAATGTACTGACCCCTTTGTGGCTGCAACGTCTCATGTTGCAGGATTATCTTACGACGAGTAAGTGATATGTTAGGGTTACGATTTCTACACTCAACTTTTCCGTTGGTGTTGATGGGAATCCACAACCTTGTTATTTCCGCTATTTGGATTGAGGTAAAAGTATTTACGTTACTTTATACATGTGATTTACCTCTGTTATAAATCTTCGAGTACTGTGTGTGTCAGCATACCAATCCAGGGATGACACTTAAGCACAGAGACTTGATCCATTCGGATCGGGTCACTACAAGAAGGGTCCACGAAGAAGCAACCTTGTCTACCCCACCATGGCCATCGCCCACGAAGGACTTCCCTCACTTGGGTAGATCTTCATGAAATAGGCGATCTCCTTGCCCTTACAAACTCCTTGGTTCAACTCCACAATCTTGACGGAGGCTCCCAAGTGACACCGAACCAATCTAGGAGACACCACTTCCCAAAAGGTAATGGATGGTGTGTTGATGATGAACTCCTTGCTCTTGTGCTTCAAATGATAGTCTCCCCAACACTCAACTCTCTCTCGTAGATTTGGATATGGTGGAAAGATGATTTGAGTGGAAAGCAACTTGAGGAAGGCTAGAGATCAAGATTCTTGTGGTTGGATTGGAATATCTTGGCCTCAACACATGAGTAGGTGGTTCTCTCTCAAAAAATGAGTAGTGGAAGTGTAGGCATGTTCTGATGTCTCTCTCATTAATGGAGAGCAGGGTGGAGGGGTATATATAGCCTTCACACAAAATCTAACCGTTACACACAATTTACCAAACTCGGTGAGACCGAATAGTGAAACTCCGTCAGACCGATATGGTGCAAAATGTGAACATTAGGCTTTTCGGTGGGAGCGGCATAATCAACTCAGTGGGACCGATGCGTTAGGGTTAGGGCATAACTTGATCTTGATTTGACCGATTACTTCAACTCAGTGAGACCGATTTCAGTAGCAAGCAAACAGAGAGTTGGTTAGGCAAACTCAGTGGGACCGATCGCTCATTTCGGTGAGACTGAAATGTTATGAAAAGGAAACAGAGAGTTTGCATTGCGAACTCGGTGGGACCGATCACTCATCTCGGTTGGACAGAAATGTTACGAAGGGAAACAGAGAGTTTGCAATCCCATCTCGGTGAGACCGAGATCCCTGTCGGTGAGACCGAACGGATTAGGGTTTCTGGCTATGGCTATGTCAAGTGAACTCGGTGGTGCCGGATAGATCAAATCGGTGGGGCCGAGTTTGACTTTAGGTTTAGGACATATGTGGAAATGAGAAAGTGGTTGAGGGCTTTTGGAGTATATCACTAAGCATTTCGAGCAAGCAAGTCATTAAGCAACACCTCATCCCCTTTTAATAGTATTGATTTTTCCTATGGACTCAATGTGATCTTGGATCATTAAAATGGAAAACGTGGTGTTTTGAGCTTTTGCCAATATGTGTCTTTAGCATTTTGAGGGGTCCACATCTTTAGTCCATGCCATGCCAATGATTGAACTTTTTGAAATGATTATCTTGAAAGAATATTAGTTCAATGAGATATATGTTGTTATGAATTACCAAAACCACCTAGGGATTAGTTGCACTTTCACTCGGGCACCGCCTTGCGTTGATTACACTTCCCAAAATTCATATATATTCCAAAAAAACCTTTGTAAGTTTTTATCGCGTTTGGACTTCGTTTGATATGGAATTTTTACGAAACAAAAAACATGCAACAAACAGGAACTAGCACTGGGCACTGGAGCAATATGTTAGTCCAAAAAATCATATAAATTGTTTCCAAAAGTATGTAAAAGTGGTAGAATATTGTTATGCAACAATAAAAAATTATATATACGACGAAGACGTATCAACGGTCGAAATGGGGTCTTGTTCATCGGGAGGGGTGTGGCGTACCATAAAACAGGACTCCACAGGCTATTGTTCATACACCGCCTACTTCCTCGCTCAAGCCTCCACGGGTTGCTGTTCATCCACCATCGACTTCCTCCAGCCTGCACTAACTACTGTTCATCCACCATCGACTTCCTTCAGCCTCCACCTGTTAGTGTTCATCCACTGCGACCTCCTTCAGTCTCCACCAGCCATTATTCATCCACGAGCTATTGCTCATCTAGCCTCGACCTACTACTGTTAAATGGGCCTCCACAGAGTCTTGTTCATCCATCCCCAATCGGCTGGGGGTGTGGCGGCCTCCTCGGTGTCCTGTTCATCCAGCGGCAACCGCCTACTACCAAGGGGTCTTGTTCATCCAACCCCTACCGGGAACTGTTATCCACAGCCAACCAACCGGCTCGACTCACCACACCTCGACTCGTTCTACGTATCATGCGCGCGGTAGCAATGGTCACTGTTCATCAAGAGGCAACCCAACACCGGTTGTTAACTTCTCACAACGGGCTCGACCGGCTTCAGTAAGCAGCAACAGCGATCGATCGCTCGGGTTCAGTTAGCAGCAGTGAAGGAATCACTCGGGTTTAGTTAACAGCCAAAGAACCAATCGCTCGGGTTCAGTAACGTAGCTAGTGCAATCGCCCGGGTTCAATAAACGAACGCCTCGCTCTGGTTCAATTAGCCAACGCCTTGCATACACGTGCGTACAAGAGAAACGCGCAAACCACAGTGCATCGCCCTCACTTCTACCGTGATTTTTCCGTCATGGACGGCCCAAAGAATGTCATGGACATGCGTCTCTGTCCTGCCCAGGACAAAAAGCCCAATTCTTATCATGATTGTCAAGAAGTAGGAGCCCACAACATCTATGATAATACGTGTTTTTGTCACAGTAATCGTCATAGAAGTGTCATAACCATGATAGAAAATGTTTTTGTTCGGGCCATAATGTCACATATGTGTCTTTTTTTCTACTGGCTTGACATACAAGTAATACATGCAATTACATATTCAACAAAGAATAAACAAGGCATAAGAGGTGTTGCATGCTGAGTCCAAGAGCTGCAGATGGCTGGCCATGGCTGCTGCCGCAAGGAGAGAGAAGGAGCAGGAGAGGTGTGTGCCAACACAGGATCAGTGCGCGGTGAAGGATGTGGTTGCCGGAGCCAGAGTGGCTACTCGCGCAGCCAGAAAGAGCGCTAAAGAGGGCATAATGGATCTCTTTTTGGCTGGATTAACATGAACCCGAGTTGTTTAGTATGCTTGGACCATTTGAAAGTTTTCATAGGATGATCTTTTTTTAGAAAAGGAGTAAGACCTTCGTCTTCAGCATCTGAGCGATGCATGCAACCAATTTATTAACTATTCACAAAGACTTTATAAAATAATACATTAGTACGTGTGAAGCCACCATATTAGCAACATATGTCGCTATTCCTATCCACTTTAAGAAGGGATGCCGATACTCTGAACCGAATACCAAATAGACCTCGCAGCATAGCCTGACATCTAGAACCAAAAGCCCAACCAAGCCACATTGTGAGGTTTGATGCACGCACCGGTTTGGCGCACTCTTAGAGGTTGCCACCATTGTTTTTCACCGATCCATCTTCAGAGACGTATTGACGCATGGACCTTGCAAGGCCTAGCTGTCGTCGATGCCACCACGATGCCAGACAACGCCACCATCCTGCGCTTGTCCATCATCATGCGTCCACTGTAGAGACCCCGCTGCTCCATGCCGCCGAGACCCGCCATTGTCGACGTGCCAGATGCCACGCCGCTCCTCCTTCGTGAACACTACCTGATGTCACTAGTCCCATCCTCTCCGCCTGCAATTCCTCTAACCGAGCACCGAAATGCCCCAGGCGGCACCTTCAAGAAGGGTATGACACACGCAGTGCCACCGCCACCGAATCTGAGGAGATTTTGGGTCTTCACCCGAAATGGGGTCAGGGTGGAGGGCAGGGACCTTGACGACGCCTACAAGGAAGAGAAAGGCGACCTTGATCCTTGCCACCGTCGGGATGAACGAGTCATCCAGAGTTTCCTCTGGTCCTATGTCACCTCTATCAGCCCCCGCGAACGCACCGAGGCCGACGATTGGGATCGCAAGCCACCAAGTGCAGCGGTAGAGAGCCTACAGTGTGAAGGAGATCCACCAACAACTCACCGCCCACGCGGTCAAGACGTCGTCCATCCAGCACCCGCAAGCGCGCCATCCGAGGGGGTCGTCGCCATGCCTACCGGGGCCGTCGCCCCAGGTCCAGATTCCTCTGCGATGACCGGAGCAACGAGATCCGCCGCCGTGCGGCCCACACCATCGCCCAAGCCTGCCGGCGGCCGAGATGCCGCCGCCGGGAGCCGCCACGTTGCCGAAAGACCCACACCTCATGGATCTGGGCGCCCATACACCACCGCAAGCCCGCCACTGCCGAGAATCACCATGCCTTCGGGAGGGCCGCACCCTACGAATCTGGTCACCTGCGCCACCCGCGGATCCGAGGAAGAAAGAAGAGGCCCTCTGCCACCACCATCACACACATAGACTTTGCCCAGCGCCGACCACCAACAGCAGCGGAGAGAAAGGTGAGCTCTCGGGAAGGACTAGGCGGCGGCGGCTTAGGCCTCCCATGTCGAGGCGATGCGAGAGGCAGTCGCAAGCCACTTCCGGTGCCTAAACCGTCAGCCAGAGATCAGTCGACCTCATAGGATGACCTAGAACCGCGAACCTCTTTTTACCAGATACGGTACCTACCGGCAAACCATCTGCCACTCAAATGCGAAGTGATTCGTGCTATAGGGAGGCCCACAGACAATGTATAGATGTGTATAATGAGAGTCTATCTCTTGTATCTTTATTAATAGTCAAATCAATGTCAGATGAAAGGGGCCCATGTCAGCAATATAGTTATACTTGACGCCTGCATGGTCCATTCTCTCTCCTCATTCTCCTGTACTGAAGATGCATCACATGTCAGACTAATTCATGCCCTTTATTTTCTCTTTGGCAATTTCATTCATTCATATATTTTAAACTACAAGTTGATTTTTAAAACTTTTTATATATTTGAACTCCTGATGCCAAGACCTTTAGAAAAAGATCAACCTTGAATACATTCAAACATCTTTTAATTTCAACATTTCAAATGAGTGAAACATGTTTTGTGGAATACACGAAATAAGTATTTGAGTGAAACCAAAATTTTCAAATGAGTACATTCTGTTTTCATGCATATGAAACAAATTTCATTGCGAAATATTTTTAACTTGTTATTTAGAAAATGTGAAACTAATTATTTCAATTTTTTATAAATGAGTGAAATCTATTTCATGAAGCGAGTGAAAATGGTTTTTCATTTCATTTAAATTTCACTTATTTCAAGTTAAAATTTATATTTCAAACATTTGAAACTAACTTTTGAGATGATTGAAATACATTTGAATATATTTCATAAACACAAAGTGGAATTAGTTTTTGAGATATTTTTTGTAATGAGTGAAATTGGTTTTATGAAATGGGTTATATCAATTAACTGAAATATGTTTTTTTGAATTCAATGATACCAATTTTATGAATTGAATGAAATCGTTGTTTGAATGAGTGAAATCGTTTTTGAAATGAGTGAAATATAATTTTTGAAATGAGCGTAATCTGTTTTATGAAGCGAGCGATTTTTTTTCTTTTCAATTGAGTGAAATCGGTCTTTTTGAAATAATTGAAATGTGTTATTTGAAACAAGTGACATCAAATGAGTGAAGTTAGTTTTATGAAATAATTTAAGTTTATTTTTGTGACATATACCAGCTTCTTGAAACAAGAATATTTTTATTTTCAAATGAGTGAAATTAGCTTTTCAAATTATTGAAACATGTATTTCTTTCAATTGAAATGACTCAAATCAGTTGTATCAAATGAGTGAAATGTATTGTTAGATTCAATGAGTGAAATCAGTTTTCTGAAATGTTTGAAATAAATTTTTGAATGAGTGATATCCATCATTTTGAATGGGCCTAAATCTATCTTCTGAAAATGAGTGAAATATGTTTATTCAAATGATTGAAAATGAGCGAAACACTTGAAAAAACTAGAAAAAATGTTGTCCTATCAATATATATGTATCTCTGTGAGTTCTATATTCCAGTTTATGAAAATGAGTGAAACACTAGGAAAAACTTCTATGACATAGTGAAACAATCTAATGTTTTATGAAAGTGATTTCAAACAAAATTGAAATACATAAAATAAAATATATTTCAAACATATTCAAAATTGATCTTGTTCTGAAGGTCTTGTCACCACGAATTCAAATATATAAAAAGTTTCAATAATAGACATTTGGTTCAAAAGATATGAATCATTAAAAATATGAGGAGAAAAATAAAAGCATGTCATATGTATGGCTTGAGAAAATGCATGCATGCATGCACCGTTCTCTCCCCTCTAACTCTCTCTTCGGTAAAGCTGACAATATCTGACACCAGTCTGTGTATTGCTATGTCCAATCTAATATTTGAAAATAGAGTATAAGATATGCACAGATCTTGATAAAAGTAATGGATGGTGGATTGGCTACCGGTACATACCAGCACCGGTAAAATAACTTAGTCGGATCTAGAACACCGAGAGACATGCACTTTTGTTGCTATAAAGATATGTTCACTTGCAAGCTCCTGCATGCATACAATGAAGAATACTTTTTGTTTTCCCTGCGTCCAGAAGTCAGAGCTGGATGGCATGCGTGTGCTCACGCTTGTTCGGAATCCGATGATTCCCCGGTGGCACGCCGCGTGTTCCGGTCGTCCTGGTTTCGTAGAGCAGAGCGCACACGTATGCAGTTCAAAGTGGACGGCAGATGAATGCTCCGGACCCCGGCCGCAGCATGGAGCGCTCCGTTCCATCCATCATAATATATGTATACAGTATAATCTTCTCTGTTCCATTAACTGCAGCATGTGTACGTACACTACCACACATGCAGATATGTACTCGTAGCTTAAAAATGTACGCAGGCATGCGTCATGGCGCAGGGGTTATTTGGCTCGTTGCGTACAGGTCCCCAACACTTGACGCCATAGTTGCTGCTGCAGATAGATTGCGCGTGTCGTTTCTCGTCAACTCCAATGGCCTCGATAAGCAGTGCCCAAGGGCAGCATGTACTCCTCTCGTTTCGGTATAAGCCTCGTCTGTATTTCCAGACCATCCATTTAACCGATGAAATATGTATTATGTTTTATATACAAAGTATATACCCCTGGCTGTATATCCAAGAAGCTTCCCACACGAACAGATAGAGATGTATGAGGTGAGAAGATGGTTTTCAGCGGCCCGCGTCGCTCGCGCAACCCTAGCCCGCCTTCCTCCAGCCCCTTCCCTCCTCTCCTTTCCCTCGCCACCGCGCTGGGCACCGACGGGCAATGGTCGTGGTGCTGATGGCAGCTAGGATCCTTCTCTCCAGCGTGGACCAAGGGGTGGCCCTAGGCAGCCCTTCATGACTACTACTACGAAAATGTTTATAGATGGTCTGAGAAGAGTGACGGGCATGACCAAGTACCCGTCATTGCTATTATAGAAAAGTAGCAGTGGCGGGTAGAAAAACAGACCCGCCACAGCTTGTAAGGGCCTTGATCGATCTACAGCTAGGAGCTAGGGTTCATGGCGAAATGGGGAATTCGGTAGTGTCTATTTCCTCCCAACCTCCCTCACAGCTACATTTCAATTACAATCGACCGCAGACGCCGTCCAAGTCCAAGCCAAGTCAATTCGAAGGTTACACGGTGGTATTTAACTACCGAGCCCATTCTGGGCCATCGTTCCACCTGGGCTTCGTTTTGGTTCGAGTGGGCCGCACCGCGGGCCCGCTCGAAGCCTGGTTCCTTGTCGTTGTTTCCTCGCTTGCCAGATGGTGAACAGTATCTGAACCTGCTGCCACCTGGTGATGATCTTCAGTATCCTGCGCTCGTGCGTCGCTGACAATCCTCCCTCCTTGAGAGTCGGCTTGTCCCCAAGCCGGAGCACGGGGAAATTGTTGCTTGAGAAACTCCAAATCTTCACACGTGGCATCAGCTGGCGAAGAATCTGGCCACTGAACCAGTCCTCGGACGATAGTACGGTGACCCACCTGACACACCTTGCGCTGCAAAACTTGGACTGGAATTTGAAGTACAGCTTGGGGTGTGGGCAAGGATTGACTGACAACAGCTTCGCGCGGCAGAAATTTCTTCAACTATGAAACATGAAACACAGGATGCAAACGGCTGGTTGCAGGAAGATCCAACTTATATGCCATGTCCCCTATCTTTTCCAAGACTTGAAATGGCCCATGAAACTTAAAAGCAAGTTTATGGTTCGCTCTGGAGTACAACACAGCTGAGCATATGGTTGCATCTTCAAGAATACCTGATCTCCGATGGCAAAACTTCGGTCAGACCTGTGCTTGTCAGCTTGGCTTTTCATTCGATGTTGTGCCCTCAGCAAGTGATGTCTAGCTGTCTCTGTAATTGCTTGGCGAGATTGCAACCACTCTTGCATTTGTACTGGTGCAATTGTATCAGATTCGCTAATGCCAAAATATCTTGGAGTGTACCCATACATTGTTTTAAAAGGAGACTTCCCCAGAGCAGAATGCCAATTGGAATTATACCAAAACTCACACAAGGATAACCACTCACTCCATTTGTCAGGTTGAGCACTAATAAAACACCTAAGATAACACTCCACTTGCTGGTTAACCCTTTCAGTCTGCCCATCTATCTCAGGATGATTTGTTGTGCTCATGTTCAACTGAGTCCCTGTTCTAGCAACCAACAATTTCCAGAATTGGCTAGTGAATATAGGATCTCTATCAGAGATAATAAACTTTGTCATGCCATTTAATTTATATACATTATCCAAAAAACACCTCTGCCACTTTCTGAGCATTAAAAGGATGTCTTAAAGGAATAAAATGACCATACTTGGAAAACTTATCAATTACCACCGGAATGCAATTGAACTGAGAAGACTGAGGAAGACCATTGATGAAATCCATAGAAATAGTAACCCAAGCTTGGTGTGGCACTGGCAATGGAGATAATAACCCAGGATAAGGGACTCTCTCTGGTTTACCTTTCTGACAGAGCAAGCAGGACTGCACCTGAGCCAAAATGAACTTCCTCATACCATGCCAAGAAAATAGAGCATGAATTCTCTTGTATGTAACTGGGAAACCTGAATGGCCACCCAATGGACTATCATGGAAAGCAGCAAAAAAATTCGGATGCAAAGCAGGAACAGGACCCACCCATATGCTCTTTTTATATTTCAGTAATCCATTCACCAAACTATAGGGGGGTTTAGATGCTGGCTGAATAGCTAATTGCTGCATTATAGCCAGAGCTTTCTCATCCTGCTGATAATTATATATGATCTCAAGCAACCAAGCAGGTTAATTAGTGGATATTAAGAAAAGTTGGGACTGATATGGAGGTCTTCTAGACAATGCATCAGCTACAATATTGTCTGAACCTTGTTTACTGAATTTGGTAGTTTAATGCCAATAGTTTAGTAAGACACTTATGTTGACATACTGTATGTAATCTCTAATATTGTAGATGAGCCAAGCTCCTTTGATCTATTTTGATAGTAAAATGTTGTACTTGTAGATAAGGTCTCCATTTATCCACTGCTAACAAAATAGCCAAATATTCCTTTTCATAGACAGAGAGAGCTCTGTTCTTGGGGCCCAATGTTTTACTGACAAATGGTAGTGGGTGCCCTTGTTGCATGAGCACTGCACCAATACCATATTCACAAGCATCAATCTCAATCATGAATGGCTTAGTAAAATCTGGTAAAGCCAGGACAGGAGCAGACACCGGTGCTTGTTTTAGTGTCACAAAAGCTTCCTCTATTATGCTGGTCCACACAAAAGGAACGCCCTTCTTAAGCAGATCAGTCAATGGCCTTGCAATAATCCAATAGTGCTTAATAAACTTCCTGTAATAACCACTCAACCCAAGGAACCCTCTCACCTCCTTCACATTTTGGGGAGTAGGCCATTGTTGAACAGCTACTATTTTATCAGGGTCAGTAGAAACCCCCTCTGCTGAAATAACATGCCCTAGGTATGCTATTTTAGGTTGAGCAAAATCACACTTAGACATCTTCACCTTCCACTGTTCTCTATGCAGAATAGATAACACCTCATCCAGATGCTCCCAATGCTCCCTCAAGATCTTACTGAAGACCAAAATATCATCAAAGAATACTAATGCACACTTTCTCAAAACAGGGGAAATATCATAATTAATTGTTCCTTGAAATGTGCCTGGTGCTCCTGACAACCCCATGCCCATCACATTAAATTCATAATGTCCATTATGAGTTTGAAAAGCTATTTTGTATTCTTGTCCTTGTGCTAATCTGATTTGATAATAGCCAGCTTTTAGATCCAGTTTGGAAAACCAACAAGCTCCTGCTAATTCATCCAGAAGTTCATCTATAACAGGAACTGGATACTTGCTTTTCAATGTGATAGCATTGAGGTGTCTGTAATCAATCACCATTCTCCAAGTGCCCTCCTCTTTTTTCTTGACAAGCAACACAGGAGAAGAAAACTCACTGTTACTATGTGTGATCATTCCTGAGGCCAACAGTTCTTTTATCTGCTTCTCCAACTCATCCTTTAAATGGGGCGCAATCCTGTAAGGCCTCACAGACACTGGTCTTGCTCCAGGAATTAGTGGAATAGTATGATCTTTGAGTCTTCTGGGTGGTAATGTGGCAGGAGTTTCAAATACTACAACATGTTTATCTAACAGTACTTGCAATTCTGGATGTTTCACTTTCTCTTCTGTAGGTCTGTTTAATGAAATAGAGAACACTGTGATAGAAACATCTTCAGGAAACAATCCTTGCAAAGTAACCACTGTACCCTGATAAGAAAAGGACATCCAATTCTGCACCCAATCCACTTGCATAGGGCTATGCTGGGCAAGCCAATCCAACCCAATAATCCCATCATAACTGGCCAAAGGCAATAACCTGAAGGTAGTGGCAAATTCTTCTTGACCACAACTCCATGAATAGTATTTCAATACAGAATCACACTGCAATGTGCCTCCACTAGCTACAGCCACTGACACAGGAGGTTGTGACTGAACATTAGTAATCGATGCTGCAAGTTACTATCAATGAAGGAATGTGTACTGCCTGAATCCACTAGGAAAATTAGTTCCATGTCTTGTATCTCAACCAAGAGTTGCAGTGTTGGTGCATTAGATTGCTTCCCTACAGCAGCAGCAGACAATTGCATACTACAGACAGACATTCTATCTTGATCCTGATCACTGCCAGCAGATGACTTTGTTTCCTCTGACTGAATATGATCAATAAGCTCCTGCACTATGTGCAACTGGACTGATGACTTGCATACATGATCTTTAGACCATTTCTCACCACAAACAAAATAGAGACCTTTAGACTTACGAAAATTTCTCAGTGCAGACCATTTATCTTCAGTCGGAACTGGTTTCTGAACTTGCAAGCTACGTTTGTCTTCAGAGCTGCGATGTTTATAAGGTGGCAGTGGCAACGGCATAGGCCCCGATCTAGCAGAAGAGACATGATTAATAGGAGTAATGCCCTCACCCAACTCCTCATGCAACAATGCTAAGTCATACGTAGCATCCAGATCCCGTGGCTTCTGCAGAGCTACAGCAACACGAACACCATGTTTGAGTCCATCTAGGGACCTGGTAGTGTAATGCGGCGAATTGGGCGCCTCTTCATACGCAGACAGTTGATCATATAAATCAGCGAAACGTTCCACATACTCAGCTACAGAAGAATTCTAAGCTATCCTGAACAACTGACGTAGGAGTGTCTGATGTTGATTACGCCCGAAGCAGTTCTGCAAACTCTAACAAAATTCAGACCAACTTGCATGCGGTTGACGACGTTGCATCGACTCCAACCAATGAGCAGCGGCACCCTCAAATTGAGCCATGGCCAAAGAAATTGTAGGATCGAAAGTATGTCTAAAGGGGGGGTGATTAGACTACTTGACCAAATAAAAACTTAACCTTTTCCCAATTTTAGTTCTTGGCAGATTTTAGCTATTGTAGGACAAGTCAAGCAATCATCACACAATTCAAGCAAGCATGCAAAGAGTATATTGGCAACGGAAAGTAAAGCATGCAACTTGCAAGAATGTAAAGGGAAGGGTTCAGAGAATTCAAACGCAATTGGAGACACGGATGTTTTTCCCGTGGTTCGGATAGGTGGTGCTATCCTACATCCACGTTGATGAAGACTTCAACCCACGAAGGGTAACGGTTGCGCGAGTCCACGGAGGGCTCCACCCACGAAGGGTAACGGTTGCGCGAGTCCACGAAGGGCTCCACCCACGAAGGGTCCACGAAGAAGCAACCACCCACAAAGGGTCCACGAAGTAGCAACCTTGTCTATCCCACCATGGCCATCGCCCACGAAGGACTTGCCTCACTAGCGGTAGATCTTCAGGAAGTAGGCGATCTCCTTGCCCTTACAAACTCCTTGGTTCAACTCCACAATCTTGTCGGAGGCTCCCAAGTAACACCTAGCCAATCTAGGAGACACCACTCTCCAAGAAGTAACAAATGGTGTGTAGGTAATGAACTCCTTGCTCTTGTGCTTCAAATGATAGTCTCCCCAACACTCAACTCTCTCTCATAGGATTTGGATTTTGTGGAAAGAAGATTTGAGTGGAAAGCAACTTGGGGAAGGCTAGAGATCAAGATTCATATGGTAGGAATGGAATATCTTGGTCTCAACACATGAGTAGGTGGTTCTCTCTCAGAACATATGAGTTGGAATTGTGTATGTGTTCTGATGGCTCTCTCCACGAATGAAGAGGAGGTGGAGGGGTATATATAGCCTCCACACAAAATCCAACCGTTACACACAATTTTCCAATCTCGGTGGGACCGAATCAACAAACTCGGTCGGACCGAAAAGGTAAACCTAGTGACCGTTAGAGATTTTTGGTGGGACTGACATGCAACTCGGTAGGACCGATATGGTTAGGGTTTGGGCATAACGTAATCTCGGTGAGACCGATTACACAAACTCGGTGAGACCGATTTTGGTAATTAGCTAACCAGAGAGTTGGTCAGGCAAACTCGGTGGGACCGATTTGCTCTTTCGGTGAGACTGAAAAGTTACAAAAAGGGAACACTGAATTTACATTGCAATCTCGGTGGGACCGATTCGCTCTTTCGGTGAGACTGAAAAGTTACGAAAGGGAAACAGAGAGTTTGCAATCCCATCTCGGTGAGACCGAGATCCCTATCGGTAGAACCGAATTGCTAGGGTTTGGCAGTGGCTTATGACAAGTGAAACTCGGTGGCGCCGGATAGAAAGAATCGGTAGGACCGAGTTTGGCTTAGGGTTTAGGTCATATGTGGAAGTGGGAAAGTAGCTGAGGATTTTGGAGCATATCACTAAGCACATGAAGCAAGAGGCTCATTAAGCAACACTACATCCCTCCTTCATAGTATTGGCTTTTCCTAAAGACTCAATGTGATCTTGGATCACTAAAATATAAAATGAAGAGTCTTGAGCTTTTGAGCTTGAGCCAATCCTTTGTCCTTAGCATTTTGAGGGTTCCACTTTCACATCCATGCCATGCCAATCATTGAGCTTTCCTGAAATAGTCATCTTGGAATAGAATTAGCTCAATGAGCTATATGTTATTATGAATTACCAAAACCACCTAGGGATAGTTGCACTTTCAATCTCCCCCTTTTTGGTAATTGATGACAACATATAGATCAAAGCTTCGACAAGTGATAATAAGCATGAAATATATCGTCGCTTTGAGAAGTATGTGACAAGTAAGAGCTCCCCCTAAATTTGTGCATATTTTAAAATTTGCTTTGGACTGCAAATGCACAAAGAGTTAGAGTCATGGGTTACTCTTCCATGTCACATACATCTTGGTGGAGCGCTTAAAATGATAAGAATGAAATACATGCACTCATCACCAAGAATAGTAAATGATCACATAAGATAGATAAGATGATAATATTAAGCAACCATTAAGTGTAGCTTATGATCAAACACATGATCATCAATGTCTCACGAGCAATGACATAGTATCTCACACAAAAGCAAACAAAGTTCGAAAAACCATGAAATAAAACAAGAGAGAAAAAGCAGCACTCTCTCTCTCTCGAAGCCTATGATCTATACATTTTCTCCCCCTTTGGCAACAAGTTACCAAAAAGTTCCTAGAAAATGCATAGTGCTAAGTCGACACTCAGGCTTGATCTTCAGGTGGTGGTGGAGTCCGGAGCACTCCAAGGACGAAGCCTTCTGTAGACGTGGTCGGAGTCGAGGCTGAAGTGGACGCTGGAGCTGCTGGAACTGAGGCTGTAGCTGGTGCAGACGTGGTGGCTCTGGGGTCAACAACTGGCACTGCAGACGACCTCGGACCTCGTGGCACTCTGGCAAAGGCATCAGTTGTAGTCTTGCCTCTCCTCTCTTGCATGTCATCCTGGAGCTGCTCCACTGCAGTCTGAATCTCTGTCACTTTGACATCCAAGTCATAGAACTTTTGTTCCATGATCCTCTCTAAGCTTGCCTGGTTCTGAGTTAGGGTGGCTAGTCCTTGCTCAATCCGCAGGGTGGATGCAATCAAGTAACCAAGCTGCTCTTGTTTGGTTTTCAGGAAATATTCAGATGCCTCCTCTTGAGTAGGCATCTTGGCAGCTTTCTCCTTCCTTGCCTTCTCCTTCTTGGCTTGTGCTTGTGCAGATGATGGTTCATTCTCAGTCATGACAACTTGATTATCTTCAAAATATGGACGGATGGGCAGGTGTTCCTTGTCCAATAAGTATATGCCCGTGCCCATCTTGGAATTGATTAATTCCTGAATTTGTGGGGCATATCCACAGCTCCTCTTCTGATCTGCTGCAGTCCTCTTGATAGTTTCTACTATGAGGCTCATGGCCTTGAATTTCTGAGGCACATCAAATACATGAAGCAAATTGATTGCATGGCCTCTGATCATCTTGTGATCACCTGACTTGGGCAACAGAGTGTGCCTAAGGATCTAGTTAATGGTTGGCAGCCCTGACAGAAGATAATGCACAGACCCAAACTTGAAAGTATCAAGTGCCTCGTTTGGAATTTCCTTGTACATATTGGACATAGAGTTGTGGTCCATCTTCTTCTTGGCATAGATATCCAAGTCATCCTCATGCTCCTTTGGGGCATTGATGAGCTGTGCCCACTCAGCAACAGTAGATTGGTACCTCGTACCTTCAGACATCCATGTGATCCTACCATCTGGATAAAAATGTGTTGTGGAGTAGAACTGCATGATAAGCTCCTCATTCCACTTTGTGAGCTTCTGCCCAACAAAGTCTGCTACTCCACAAGCATTGAAGCTGTCATACACTCCAGGGTAGTGTTCTTCATTGTCCTTGATGTACTCCCAATCAACCCATCTCATGTCACAAACTATGGGCTTCTTGTCCAACAAAACTGTCTCATAGAAGTCCTGCTGTTCCTTAGTGTGAAACCTGTAATCAACAGCAGTTCTTCTCCTTGAAGCATACAGATCTGCTTCTCTCCACTTCCTCAGCCCTGAGTCTCTTCTGAGCTTCATGTCCTCAGCCACAGAATGAGCATCATTGTGGTCTAGGATCTTGGGCTTGAGCTTTCTCAGAACATGCTCTTCATCATCTTCTTCAGCAGCTTCAGGCACTGGGGCCTTGTTCTTTTCAGTTGCAGGTATGCTTCTCGTATTTCTCTTTGGAGCTGTCTTGACCTTTGATGCAGCCTTGGGTGCTTCCTTGGGCTTAGATGCAGTAGCCCCTGATTTGATAGCATCACCCATTAGCTTGGGTGCCTTAGGTGCTGGTGCAGCAACCTCTTCTTCTTCCTCTTCTTCCATGATGGAAGCCTTTCCAAGCACTTTGGCTACGGTCTTCTTGACCCTTTCCTTCCTCTTCTTTCCCTCAGCAGCAACTGGCTCTATGGGAGTGGGTTTCTCAGTTGAAGCTCTGGCCTTTGACATAGGCTGCCTGCCTGCTGGCCTTTTGACTTTCATCCCTGGCTTTGTGCCTTGAGCTGAGCCATGTTCCTTCTCAAGCACTACTCTCTTTGAAGTTGCTTCCTCTTCTGCCACATAGTCCTCATCCTCTGATTCTGAGGTTCTCTTCTTCCTTTGTCTTGTGGCAGCTCTTGGCAGATTGCTAGGGGTGCTCCTGCTGCCATCATTTGAAGAACTTGAGGGACTAGTGCCCTCACTCATCTGCACTTGCTCTTCTGACATGTTCTGGCTATCACTTTGGTCTGACATGATGAACAAGCTGACTGCTGACCCTGTGAATAGTTTATAGATGAGGTAGAATAGATGAGCATCACAAAATGCAGAGATTTTTGCAAAAGAATGACTCAAAAACTTAGTTTTAGTTTCCCACTGAAATCATCTCGGATCTACCGATTTTCAAACTCGGTGATACCGAAGCAGTTTTGGAACCTAAACTAGTGAACTCGGTCAGACCGAGTCACAGTTCGGTGGCACCGAGACTGCTAGGGTTTCACAAAGTTCCAAAATCGGTCACACCGATAAGTAATTCTCGGTCAGACCGAGTCTCACTTGTGCAATGGCATAAGCCAAATCGGTGGGACCGAGTTTTTCAACTCGGTGGGTCCGAGATGGTTTCGGCGGAAACCTAACCCTAAAATTTTCGAATCAAACCTAATCTACGAGCGCATTGACTGGATAGGAGTGTTTCAATCGTGGCAAGAATCATGATGATCACAATGTGCTAAGAATCGCATTGGGGAATAGCACAAAGATCGAGTCCATACCCTAGTTCGGCGGAGACTTGCTACGGCGGCAACGGCAAGGTTGAATTCCGTTGACGGCGATGGAGACCAGCGACTTGAGGCGGCTGGCGGCGAGGAGACGATCCGGAGACCACGTTGGCAGAGCAGGCTATCACGCGGGCGAAGGGGTTCGGAGAAATTTCCAAATTTTTGCCCGTGACTATATATAGCCCGACCCTGTCGGTGTGACCGAGTGGAACAACTCGGTGGCACCGAGATGCAAAACTGTATACAGTTGTTGCAACTCGGTGTGACCGAATGGTTCAAATCGGTTGCACCGAGATCGAAAACCTAGATCAACTTAATGATCTCGGTAGGACCGAAAGTGGAGTATCGGTCAGACCGAGAATCATAAAGAGGTTTTGGAAGTTTAAGTCTATGACGAATCGGGGACTCCGAGCGCTCCTCACACAGAGTGGTTTGAATCTGACTTGATCAAATTTTGTGATGTAGCATGAATAGAGTTTGAGACGAAAAAAGCATAGATAGCTAGAGGAGGTTCTTAGGCATTCTTGTCCATCCACTTGGCAAAAGGAAATAAAACCAAACAATCAAAACAACAAGTGGATGTCCTCGAATGAGTAAAATATGCAACCAGCATGCTCACACAATAAGATGGCAAATGAAATATGTGACAAGGCATACACAACCAATTCTAGCATCTATCAAGCAATTTGCGATGACAAGGTCATCTATATATGAGTATATTGACTTAGGAGTCAAGTGAGAACACTTGATCATAGGTCATACTCATCGTTTAAGCTCAAGTGGGGTTACCACTTTTACATAAAGCATTGTTGTGTTCACATCTTTAGAGTTGCTTTAGCTCAAGTCTTAGAGTAAAGCTCCCCCTAGATGTGATATCCCGCTTAGAGGGATGAACTAACCTCGGGTTTTGTCGATGATGACTTCATGTAGATGTTGAAGATGTGGATGCTCAATGTTGATGTAGATCACTTGGAGCTATCCATTTGAGTGAATTACACTTTCAATACCTACATGGGTTAGTCCCACAAGGAACAAACAAGGATATCCATAGACATAGAGTGATGCACACACAAGAATGTCCATGAAAACTTTTAGGTTACCTTGTCCCTTGTCTTACCAACAAGAGGGTTTGTGACTCCTTGAACTAGTGCAAGATGTGGAAGTTGATTGCACTTGTTCTTGCCAAAATGATAAGAGTGAAGTATGTTGGCGGAGTCACCCTCAAGAACTCTCTAGTTCTTCTTCTTTTGGATCCACACCATCTTGATGGGAATCCTTGGAGTTGTAGTCGTACTTGATGAAGTGGAACTTGAAGTAGTCTTGGGAATCCACTTGACTAAGGTCTTAGGAGCTTCTTCAAATGCATCAATTTCCTCTTGAAGCTTGTCTTTGCCTTTTTGCTTGTAGTCTTGTGGTGGAAGATCATCTTGAGCTTGTGTCCCCTTGAAAGAAGTAACATACTTCTCTTGTTGAGGAACAAACTTTGTCTTGGGGTATTGATCTTCTTCCCACTCAACTCCATTGGCATTGAACTTTCGTTCAAAACCAACACCTTGATTCTTCCAGTGCATTCCTTGCTTGCGCACAATTTCCTCAAATTGCTTACTCCCGGCAAGGCTTTTGTACACTCCTTTCTCTATAATTCCCTTCAATAAGCTATTTTCTTGCTCAAGTGTAACTTGGCTAAGAGAATCATTAGTGGAATCAAGAGAACTACTAGAAGCAACAATATTGGATTTAGCATGATCATTGTTACTGCTAGAGGAAGAATCTTTCTTGTTCTTGTTATTAGACTTGACTTGAGGCATGTAAGTGGATAAGAGTAAACGCTTGGCAATGTAAGAAGAACTTTTCTTGCGGAGATCATCATTGATTGCTTTTAAGAACTCATGCTCTTGCTCAAGATTGAGCTTTTCAAAGCGTAATTTCTCATGAGCTCTTAAAAGTTCTCGATGATCTTTGAAGATAGTTTCATGAGCTAACTTAAGAGTGTTTAGTTCTTTAGTTAGAGCCTCAATCTTCTCCTTATCATTGTCATTCGTTTTATCTTGATTAGCATGATTAATTGACGTTTCATCATAGTATTCATCACTAGAGTTGTCAACAAGCAAATCATCACCTAACAAGTCATCTTCATCACTATTGAAATCAACATACTCGGGGTGTGTTACCTTAGGACCTTTGGCCATGAAGCATCTTCCAATTCCTTCATTTGGTGAGTCAAATATGTCGTAGGAGTTGGTTGACACAATTGCTAGACCGGCAACACCTTCATCTTGAGTATCTTCGGAGTCGGAGTGATAACTTCTCTCGGAGTGGCTGTCGGAGTCGGAGCCGGATACCCATTCACCAACATGAGCTTGATGTCTTCGTTTTGTGTAGCTCCTTGATGATTTTTCCTTCCTTTTCGAATCCTTGCTTCTCCGTGAGTATCTTCGTTCATAACGATCATCTCTACTCCTTCTCTCTCTTGGTGGTGATTCTTTGCTTCTTCTTTTTGGAGAATCTTCTCTTCTCTTGTAGGGAGCCGTACACTCATTGGAATAGTGTCCGGGTCTTCCACAACTGTAGCAGTTTCGCTCTCGACTAGAAGATCTTTTGTCATTGTAGGACCTTGACTTGAAGCTTCTATCTTTGCTTCTACTCTTGTAGAACTTGTTGAAGTTCTTCACCATTAAGCTCAATTCTTCATTGAAGTTTTGTTTCTCACTTGATGATGTAGGGGCTTCACATGAGGCTTTGTAGGCACCACTTGATTTTTTGTGAAGTTCCTCTTTATCCTTAAGTGACATCTCATGAGCAACAATTCTTCCAATCACCTCCGTTGGCTTGAGATCTTTGTAATTGGGCATCATTTGGATCAATGTGCACACGGTATCATATTTTCCATCCAAGGCTCTTAGAATCTTCTTGATGATGAATCTATCGGTCATCTCTTCACTTCCTAAGCCGGCAATCTCATTTGTGATGAGAGCAAGCCTAGAGTACATTTCAGCGACACCTTCACCATCCTTCATTTTGAACTTGTCAAGTTGACTTTGAAGCACATCCAACTTGGATTCCTTGACGGAGTCGGTACCTTCGTGCATATCAATCAAAGTGTCCCAAATTTCCTTTGCATTCTCAAGACGGCTGATTTTGTTGAATTCTTCGGGGCACAATCCGTTGAAGAGAATATCACAAGCTTGAGCATTGTATTGCAACATCTTCAACTCATCCAGGTAGCTTCACGGTTTGGTTCTTTCCCATCAAAGAAGTCACCTTGCAAACCAACACACACAATAGCCCAAACGGCAGGGTTATGTCCAAGAATATGCATTTTCATTTTATGCTTCCAACTAGCAAAATTAGTATCATCAAAGTAAGGACCTCTACAGTGATAATTTCCCTCGCTAGACGCCATACTCTCCTAGGTTGTGAAACCAAGGCTATGACCACCAAAAGCTATGGAGATCAAGGAAAATGGAGACCAAAGCTCTGATACCACTTGTAGGATCGAAAGTATGTCTAGAGGGGGGTGATTAGACTACTTGACCAAATAAAAACTTAACCTTTTCCCAATTTTAGTTCTTGGCAGATTTTAGCTATTGTAGGACAAGTCAAGCAATCATCACACAATTCAAGCAAGCATGCAAAGAGTATATTGGCAGAGGAAAGTAAAGCATGCAACTTGCAAGAATGTAAAGGGAAGGGTTTGGAGAATTCAAACGCAATTGGAGACACGGATGTTTTTCCCGTGGTTCGGATAGGTGGTGCTATCCTACATCCACGTTGATGGAGACTTCAACCCACGAAGGGTAACGGTTGCGCGAGTCCACGGAGGGCTCCACCCATGAAGGGTAACGGTTGCGCGAGTCCACGAAGGGCTCCACCCACGAAGGGTCCACGAAGAAGCAACCACCCACAAAGGGTCCACGAAGTAGCAACCTTGTCTATCCCACCATGGACATCGCCCACGAAGGACTTGCCTCACTAGCGGTAGATCTTCACGAAGTAGGCGATCTCCTTGCCCTTACAAACTCCTTGGTTCAACTCCACAATCTTGTCGGAGGCTCCCAAGTAACACCTAGCCAATCTAGGAGACACCACTCTCCAAGAAGTAACAAATGGTGTGTAGGTAATGAACTCCTTGCTCTTGTGCTTCAAATGATAGTCTCCCCAACACTCAACTCTCTCTCTCTCATAGGATTTGGATTTTGTGGAAAGAAGATTTGAGTGGAAAGCAACTTGGGGAAGGCTAGAGATCAAGATTCATATGGTAGGAATGGAATATCTTGGTCTCAACACATGAGTAGGTGGTTCTCTCTCAGAACATATGAGTTGGAATTGTGTATGTGTTCTGATGGCTCTCTCCACGAATGAAGAGGAGTTGGAGGGGTATATATAGCCTCCACACAAAATCCAACCGTTACACACAGTTTTCCAATCTCGGTGGGGCCGAATCAACAAACTCGGTCGGACCGAAAAGGTAAACCTAGTGACCATTAGAGATTTTTGGTGGGACTGACATGCAACTCGGTAGGACCGATATGGTTAGGGTTTGGGCATAACGTAATCTTGGTGAGACCGATTACACAAACTCGGTGAGACCGATTTTGGTAATTAGCTAACCAGAGAATTGGTCAGGCAAACTCGGTGGGACCGATTTGCTCTTTCGGTGAGACCGAAAAGTTACAAAAAGGAAACACTGAATTTACATTGCAATCTTGGTGGGACCGATTCGCTCTTTCGGTGAGACCGAAAAGTTACGAAAGGGAAACAGAGAGTTTGCAATCCCATCTCGGTGAGACCGAGATCCCTATCGGTAGAACCGAATTGCTAGGGTTTGGCAGTGGCTTATGACAAGTGAAACTCGGTGGCGCCGGATAGAAAGAATCGGTAGGACCGAGTTTGGCTTAGGGTTTAGGTCATATGTGGAAGTGGGAAAGTAGCTGAGGATTTTGGAGCATATCACTAAGCACATGAAGCAAGAGGCTCATTAAGCAACACCTCATCCCTCCTTCATAGTATTGGCTTTTCCTAAAGACTCAATGTGATCTTGGATCACTAAAATATAAAATGAAGAGTCTTGAGCTTTTGAGCTTGAGCCAATCCTTTGTCCTTAGCATTTTGAGGGTTCCACTTTCACATCCATGCCATGCCAATCATTGAGCTTTCCTGAAATAGTCATCTTGGAATAGCATTAGCTCAATGAGCTATATGTTGTTATGAATTACCAAAACCACCTAGGGATAGTTGCACTTTCAGAAATCCATCGGTGAGTCGGGGTGCACCACAGCCGGAACTGATCTTCGCAACGTGTGTGCCACAGACACGGATTGGCTTCATCAAATCGCGGCAATTCTAGGCGAGCACCAAATGCAAACGAATCAGCGGCATCAAAGGAATTCGACTCACGGCCCAGCGAAGGACGGAACGGGAAATTGGACTCGCGTGCACCTCTGACCAGAGGAGGGACATAAGTATTATGCGCCTTCCCCCGATGATCGTGGTCGAAGCCGAGGGAATCAGTCGGGGCACCGCCGCGACCATTCCCATCCACACACGACGGGGACGGATATTCAAGTCGCGAAGGACTCCCCTTGGACTGGTCGCCGCGGATCTGCTCCAGCTCCATCAACAGCTCGTCACGGACCCCGTCCACCCGCGAGGAGAGCAAGCCGTCGAGGGTCGATGTATTCGTCTAGATCAGCTTCTCCATGGCCTTGAGGAGATCCGCACCTTGTTCTCGGAAGCGCTTGTCGAGGTCAACCGTGAGATCCGCCCGGAGGAGCTTGTAGACGGCACGCCCATCCTCCGACAACTTCTCCATCGCTGCCGCTCACCGCCGATCTCGCTACCGCATCTAGTGATGGTGTTGAGGAAGCGCCAGGACTGCCGAATCTGATACCAAGTGTAAGGGCCCTGATCGATCTACAGCTAGGAGCTAGGGTTCATGGTGAAATGGGGAATTCGGTAGCGTGTATTTCCTCCCAACCTCCCTCACAGCTACAATTCAATTACAATCGGCCGCAGCCGCCGTCCAAGTCCAAGCCAAGTCAATTCAAACGTTACACAGTGGTATTTAACTACCGAGCCCATTCTGCACCATCGTTCCACCTGGGCTTCGTTTTGGTTCGAGTGGGCCGCGCCGCAGGCCCGCACGAAGCCTGGTTCCTTGTCGTTGTTTCCTCGCTTGTCAGATGCTAAACAGTATCTGAACCTGCTGCCGCCTGGTGATGATCTTCAGTATCCTGCACCCGTGCGTCGCTGACATAGCTACATCAATTTCAATGGAGGGCGTCAACTAATACCTGTCACATGTAAACTCTTTTAAATTAGCCAGCGGCATGAAAAGAGCATAGTAAGTGCCTGTCACTGGTTTGTCTTAAACGAGTGGCGGGAGGTGGAACACACTTGTCACAACTACGTCTCAGCAAGCCGTGCCAATTATTATTTTTCAAAAAGTTTGCAGCGGTGGGCGTCTGCGCCCGCCCGCCACTGCTCTATTCACACACTTACTCCTGCGCCCGCCCAACCCAGACTAATCCATTTTCATTAGTCTCATCAGTTCCTCACCTCTCCCCTTGCGGGTGCGCCTGTATCCGCCTCCATCTCTTCTAACTATCGGAGGGTCCTTCCACATCGTTCGTCGTCGCGATCATCGCCGGATCTACCTTCCATGCCATCTATTGCCGCAACCGCCACCGGATCTGCCTTCCACGTTGTCCACTGCCACGACCGCTGGAACCGCCATCCCTCCGTACTTGCGTCCGCCGTCGCGTCTGCCACTGAAGCCGCTTGTAGTATACTATCTCCCCGCCCGCCCGCCCGCTGAAGAGTTGCTTTAATTAGGTATGGTTAGGGCCTGCCTCTAGATATTTTGTAGACTAAATTATGCTTTAGATTTTTATCTTTCCGTGTGATTGATGCAATCTTCATCTACTAGCCTCATTTAGTAGGGTTAATTATCCTCTAGATAAATGTTTTTGCAATTCAATAGACAGTGGTAATGTGGTTTGATTATTATTTTTGCGTTGCAATAGAAAGTGGCAATCCATCCGATGTGTTGTACATGTACTATTTTATTTGCGGGGATTCAACAATGAGTGCCAATGTTTTGGAAAAGCGTTGATTCATTTCCGTTGCACCAAATTTCTGTCACTCAACATGTTCACTTTTTAAGCAAAGGTCATGCCGAATTTCATTTCTATCACTCAATATGAGTGGCATTGTTCAAGTGCATGGGATTAGCATGTTTAATTTTCTTACATGTGAGTGGAATTGAGTCGAACTTGCTTAATATGACAAGTGCATGGGCTTAGCATGTTATTTACAGGGATTTAAAAATGAGTGCCAATGTTTTGGTGAAACGTTGATTAACTTCCGTTTGACAAAATTTCTGGTACTCAGTATGTTAAATATTCTGCAAAGGTCATGCCGGCTTTTTTACCCTTCTTAGTCGGTTCTTCTTCTCAATATTACTTCTATAATCTGTTTCCATGTCAACTATTTACAATTGATAAGTGCTTCATAATGATTATTAGGGATCATGGGGCATAAAATCTGGCACATTTGTAGAAGTCCATGTATGGACAGTTTGCTAACTGTGGTACAATTCGGGCTCTTCTTGAAGAAGGAATTTCGAAAATCAGTGGTATCGGTCTTTAACTTCAACTAGTATTCAATTCGAACCTTTTGTGTAATTCTTTTATAGACTTTATTATTAATTATAGACTGATGCATAGTGTATCCCATGCAACATAAGTATTGACTTCAACAATTTATGCGGTAACTTTATGGACTTTGAGGATGATAAGGGGCGTACATTCAAACTAGATGTCCGTAAACCAAGGGATAGAACCATCATAGGCTACGATGGATAGAAGAAATACATTTCACAGAATACTCATTGGAGGAGAGTACGTAGCCTTTTCTTGAAAGGAGCAGTCAATGGGTTAAGGACACTCTATTTCTCCAGCCAAGATGAGATGAGGATGACCAGGATCATGACAATATCTAGGATGACCAGGATGATGGGGACAACCAAGATGATGAGGGCAACGAGGAAGATGAGGACAGACAGGATGATGATGGCAGACTGATGAGTATGAGCAACATGATAAGGATAGCAAAGATAATTATGATTATGATCCATTCAGTTCTGCAATTTTCTCTCAAAGAATGAAGAAACTTACTCACTCAGGATGAGACCATAAATGTCATCGTGATGCTACCATCTAGTGTGGCCTTCTAGTGGAAGCCCTTTGTGCGCCATTTAACTAAGACCAACGTCGTCAGAAACATCATGGTGAGATGTTTTGTATTATTTCATCTTATTTTTCATAACCATATATGGTGAGATGTCTAACATTGTGTGCTATCTATTTGATCTTAATGATGGAGAAGTTTAGAAATTACCTATGAAGATGTTTTCCGGAGTGGACATCCCCACCGTCAGCAAAGTTGGAGTACGACATGGACCAACAGGGTGTGTCACCACGGTTCAGTACAAGACGGAACTATACGGGCGCATATCCTTCTATGAGGCCGGCTCGCAGGAGTTCATGGCGGGAAACAGAGAACTAAGGGTCGACACACCAGTGATAATTACCATAAGGAACAACAACCGCAACGGCTTGCAAATGATGGTTGTCGTTGACCATGTTTAGACATAAGGTTCGAGTCATGAATATATTAGTTGATGAACTGTAGTTAGTATGTTAAGATGGATGTGATACATTGATGTTTGTTTGTTGAGTGGATTTTTTTGAAGTGTTACTTAAGTAGTTTGTCATCTGTTTCCATGATGGATTGAGTCTGGTTCAGTTATATTGAGAATCATATAAAACCTTTTGGAAGTAATGTACATCAACGCGCAATACCAACAAATGACGTTCTCTCTTGAGCCTCGCCCGCGAGTGGCGGGCACTAGGCACAACCACCTCTGCTAACATGGCACCAGTGGCGGGCGACAACCGACACCTGTGGCGGGTAGTAAAGAATGCTATTGGGACCGAGAGTATGTCGACCAGAGGGAGGTGAATGGAAATTCAAAAATTCTTACGAATGTTTTGAATTGAACCCAAGCACAGAAGCGGAAAAGATTCGGAAGATAAGTAACTTAAATAGGTATGCTACTAAGGAACAAATCCTTCAAGATAGGAAGCGATAACAGTTCGAGCATAGTAGACAATAGGTTTAACTATCACAATGGTAATGCAATACACGAATAGTTGCAGAGGCATGAATGATAACTAGATATGAACGGCGAGGGGAATGCTAACTGATACAAATACACTAAGATACTACACGATAGGTAAGAGAGGTGATGAACAGATCACTAGTGAAAGATAAATGATCAATTGGTGCGAACACACTGTCATCACAGAGCACGAAAGATACTCACTGAAAGAAATGCAGAGTAATAGAGTAAACCAGTGGTGCTCAATGTTGACAGGTGAATTTGGTAGACCAGTTCGCCATTCTGCCAAAGGACTACGTCTAGTTGGAGGGACTTGTGATTGAACACATGAGAAAACCTCTCTCCGTCCTATTCTCCTCCAACTAGGAGCTGATCAGACTCTGGTTGATTTCACTCAGGATAGATACTTATCGGTGATCTCCAAACCTTCGACAGACTTCCTTCGCAAACCACAATTACCTCGACAAGAACTATAACTCAGAACTACTGTGATGCTCAACCATTGTCTAAGTTTTGCTTCTTGGTTTTCTCCCTGTGGATTTTAAACTCAAATCTCTAGGAAGGGGATGTTCAATCAATATTCCCGAAAGTCTGAGCAGCCAATGGATAATGTTGGAGTGGGGTGGCTATTTATAGTCGCAACCTTCCCTGATGGGAAATGACCAAAATGGGCATGTGGGACAGCCAATGGTCGAACGACACAAGTCCAACACTTGGAAATTGAGCACAATGGCAACATTCCTTGCAAAGCATGTCATGCTAACTCCTCGGTCCAAAAGATATGCCCTGAAGCACCGAAGAACTACGTCTTCTCCTCACAGGTAATCAATCAGAGCATAAAAATATTTGTCTTGGTCTTTCATAGGTTTGTGCTTAGCATCACAACGGATCTATGCTTCGAGAACCTATAGCCCTCTTAATAGTACGGAGGTCCTATGACTCAAGAACCTATTGCCCTCTTAATAGTGCATGTGGTGCGTCCTGAGGGTCTGCTACACCAGTTGGTGCTCTCAGGTCACTGTTGGGCGGCTTGGTGCTAGATCACGACATCTCATCAATCTTGTAGGTGTAGTGAAAGTGCAACTAATCCCCGGGTGGTTTTGGTAATTCATAACAACATATAGCTCATTGAACTAATATCCATTCAAACTAACTATTTCAGAAAGTTCAATGATTGACATGGCATGGACTAGAGATGTGGACCCCTCAAAATGCTAAGGACAAAGATTGGCAAAAGCTCAAAACTCTTCATTTTCATTTTAGTCATCCAAGATCACATTGAGTCCATAGGAAAAGAGAATACTATTAAAAGGGGATGAGGTGTTGCATAATGGCCTACTTGCTCAAAGTGCTTAGTGATATGCTCCAAAACCCTTAGCCACTTTCTCATTTCCAAATATGTCCAAAACCCAAAGTCAAACTTGGCCCTACCGATTTGATCTATCCGACGCCACCGAGTTCTTTTGACATAGCCACAGCCAGAAACCCTAGACAATTCGGTCTCACCGATACGGATCTCGGTCTCACTAATACGGATCTCGGTCTCACCGAGATGGAAATGCAAACTCTCCGTTTTCCTTCGTAATGTTTCGGTCTTACCGAAATGAGCGATCGGTCCCACCGAGTTCGCAATGTAAACTCTTTGTTTCCCTTCCTAATGTTTCGGTCTTACCGAAATGAGCAATCGGTCCCACCGAGTTTGCCTAACCAATTCTCTGTTTACTCATTGTTGAAAACGGTCTCACTAAGTTCACACAATCAGTCACACCGAGATGAGGTTTTGCCCTAGCCCTAGCACATCGGTCCCACCGAGTTGATCGTGTCGGTCCCACCGAGATTCCTAACATTCACATTTTGAACTGAATTGGCCTCACCGAGTTCTTATATTCGGTCTGACCAAGTTGGGTCAATGTGTGTAACGGTTGGAATTTGTGTGGAGGCTATATATACCCCTCCACCCCCTTCTCTATTCAAGAGGGAGCCATCAGAATGTGCCTACACTTCCACTACTCATTTTCTGAGAGAGAACCACCTACTCATGTGTTGAGACCAAGACATTCCAATCCAACCACAAGAATCTTGATCTCTAGCCTTCCCCGAGGTGCTTTCCACTCAAATCATCTTTCCACCATAGCCAAATCTGTGAGAGAGAGTTGAGTGTTGGGGAGACTATCATTTGAAGCACAAGAGCAAGGAGTTAATCATCAACACACCATCTATTACCTTTTGGAGAGTGGTGTCTCCTAGAATGGTTACGTGTCACTTGGGAGCCTCCGACAAGATTGTGGAGTTGAACCAAGGAGTTTGTAAGGGCAAGGAAATCACCCACTTCGTGAAGATCTACCCGAGTGAGGCAAGTCCTTCATGGGCAATAGTCATGCTAGGATAGACAAGGTTGCTTCTTCGTGGACCCTTCGTGGGTGGAGCCCTCCATGGACTTGCACAACCATTACCCTTCGTGGGTTGAAGTCTCCATCAACGTGGACGTATGATAGCACCACCTATCAGAACCACGCCAAAAATCTCCGTGTCTACATTGCATTTTCCTTCTCCAAACCCTTCCCTTTACCTCCATATGCAAAGTTTTACTTTCCGCTGCTACACTCTTAGAATTGCATGTGTAGGTTGAGTGCTTGACTTGTGGTAAGTTGCTAAAATCTGCCAAGAGTTAAAATTGGGAAAATTCTAGATTTTTATTTGGTCAAGTAGTCTAATCAACCCCCCCTCTCTCTAGACCTACTTTCAATCCTATAAGTGGTATCGGAGCTTTGGTCTCCATTGCCTTGATTTCCATAGCTTTAGTGATCAGAGCCTCGGTTTCACAACCTAGAAGAGTATGGCATCTAGCGAGGGAAATTACCACCGTAGAGGTCCTTACTTTGATGGTACAAATTTTGCTAGTTGGAAGCATAAGATGAAAATGCATATTCTTGGTCATAACCCTATCATTTGGGCTATTGCATATTGGCTTGCAAGGTGAATACTTCAAGGATGGAAGAGAACCAGATCATGAAGCATCCGCGGAAGAATTGAAGATGTTGCAATACAATGCTCAAGCTTGTGATATCCTCTTCAACGGATTGTGCCCCGAAGAATGCAACAAAATCAGCTACCTTGAGAATGCAAAGGAAATTTGGGATACTTTGGTTGATATGCACGAAGGTACTGAGTCCGTCAAGGAATCCAAATTGGATGTGCTTCAAAGTCATCTTGATAAGTTCAAAATGAAGGATGGTGAAGGAGTCGCTGAGATGTACTCCAGGCTTGCTCTCATCACAAATGAGATTGATGGCTTAGGAAGCGAAGAGATGACCAACAAATTCATCATCAAGAAGATCCTAAGAGCCTTGGATGGAAAATATGATATTGTGTGTACCTTTATCCAAATGATGCCCAATTATAAAGATCTCAAGCCAATGGAAGTCATAGGTAGAATTTTTTTTCTCATGGGATGTCACTCAAGGATAATGAAGAGCTTCATAACAAGTCTAGTGGTGCTTACAAAGCTTCATATGATGCTCCTACAACATCAAGTGAGAAACAAGTCTTCAATGAAGAATTGAGCTTAATATTGAAGAACTTCAACAAGTTCTACAAGAGTAGAAGCAAAGAGAGAAGTTCCATGTCAAGGTCCTACAATGACAAAAGATCTTCTAGTTGTGATCGCAATTGCTACAACTGTGGAAGACCCGGACACTACTCTAGTGAGTGTACGGCTCCCTACAAAAGAAGAGAAGACTCACCTAAAAGGATAAGTAAAAGAGAGGAATCACCACCAAGAGATAGAAGGGGTAGAGATGATCGTTATGAATGAAGACCCTCTCGTAGAAGCAAGGATTCAGAAAGGAAGGACAAGTCATCAAAGAGCTACACAAGATGAAGACATCAAGCTCATGTTGGTGAATGGGTATTCGGTTCCGACTCCGACAACTGCTCCGAGAGAAGTTATCACTCCAACTCCGAATATACTCAAGATGAAGGTGTTTCCCGTCTTCCACTTGTGTCATCCAATTCCTACGACATTTTTGACTCACCAAATGAAGGGATTGGAAAATGCTTCATGTCTAAATGCCCCAAGGTATCACACTCCGAGTGTGTTGATTTCAATAGTGATGAAGATGATTTGCGAGGTGATGATGATTACTTGTTGACAACACTAGTGATGAAAACTATGACGAAATTGCTATTAATCATGCTAATCAAGATGAAACGAATGACAATGATAAGAAGGAGATTGAGCGTCTAACTAAAGAACTAAACAATGTTAAGTTAGCTCATGAAACTACCTTAGGGGATCATCGGGAGCTTTTAAAGACTCGTGAGAAGCTACACTTTGAAAAGCTCAATTTAGAGCAAGAGCATGGGTTCTTAAAAGCAATCAATGATGATATTCATAAGAAAAGTTCTTCTTACATGAAAAGTGTTTACTCTTGGCTACTTATAAGTTATATGCCACAAGTAAAATCTAGCAACAGAAAGATTCTTCTTCTAGTAGTAACAATAATCATGCTAAATCCAGTATTGTTGCTTCTAGTAGTTATCTTGATTCCACTAATGATTCTCTTAGCCAAGTTACACTTGAGCAAGAAAATAGCTTATTGAAGGGAATTATAGAGAAATGTGTTTACAAGAACCTTGCCGGAAGTAAGCAATTTGATGAAATTGTACGCAAGTAAGGAAGGCACCGGAAGAATCAAGGTGTTGGTTTTGAATGCAAGTTCAATGCCAATGGAGTTAAGTGGGAAGAAGATCAATACCCCAAGATGAAGTTTGTTCCTCAACAAGATAAGTATGATCCCACTTCTTTCAAGGAAACACAAGCTCAAGATGATCTTCCACCACAAGACCACAAGCTAAAAGGTAATGATAAGCTTCAAGAAGAGATTGACTCATTTGAAGAAGCTCCAAAGGCCTTGGTCAAGTGGGTTCCCAAGACTACATCAAGTTATACTTCATCAAGTATGACTACAACTCCAAGGATCCCCATCAAGTTGATGTGGGGCCCAAAGAAGAAGAACTAGAGAGTTCTTGAGGGTGACTCCGCCAATAAACTTCACTCATACTCATTTTGGCAAGGACAAGTGCAATCAACTTCCATATCTTGCACTAGTTCAAGGAGTCACAACCCCTCTTGTTGGTAAGACAAGGTACAAGGTAACCTAATGCTTTCATGGACATCATCATGTGTATTTCACTCTATGTCTATGGATATTCTTGCATGTTCCTTGTGGGACTAACTCGTGTAAGTATTGAAAGTGCAACTCACTCCAATGGATTGCTCCAAATGATCTACATCAACATTGAGCATCCACATCTTCAACATCTACATGAAGTTGTCATCAACAAAACCCAAGGTTAGTTCATCCCTCTTAGGGGGGATATCACATCTAGGGGGAGCTTTGCTCTAAGAATTGAGTTAAAGCAACTCTAATGGTGTGAACACAACAATGCTTTATGTAAAAGTGGTAACCCCACTTGTGCTTAAAACGATGAGTATGACCTACGATCAAAATGTTCTCATTTTACTCCTCAGTCAATATACTCATATATAGATGACCTAGTCACCGCCAATTGCTTGATAGATGC
This sequence comes from Triticum aestivum, assembly GCF_018294505.1. Lineage (NCBI taxonomy): Eukaryota > Viridiplantae > Streptophyta > Magnoliopsida > Poales > Poaceae > Triticum > Triticum aestivum. Next base: position 262,653,777 of record NC_057794.1, read on the forward strand.
TAGAGTGTTTGTGCATGCTTTGCCACATATTTCATTTGCTATCTTATTGCGTGAGCATGTTGGTTGCATAATTTTCTCCGTTCGAGGACATCCATTTGTTGCTTTGATTGTTTGGATTTTCTCCTTGCCAAATGGATGGACAAGAATGCCTAAGAACTCCCTCTAGCTATCTATGCTTTTCTCGTCTCAAACTCTATTCATGTTACATCGCAAAGTTTGAACAAGTCGAATTCGGACCCTCCGGGTGAGGAGCACTCAAAGCCACCGATCCGTCAAGGGCTTAAACCTCCGAAACATCTTAATGGCTTCCGGTCAGACTGGTCCTTTCCCCTCGGTCCCACCAAAATCATTGATTTGATCTAGGATTTCACCTCAGTGCAACCGATTAGAACTGTTCGGTCTCACTGATTGCAGTAAGCGCTTGCAATTCTTCATCTCGGTGCCACTGAGTCGTTCCACTCGGTCACACCGACAGTGGCTGGGTATATATACTCCGCGGGTTGAAATTTGGAAAATTCTTCAACCACCCAACTGCACGTACCCAGCTCTACCGCCCCTCCTAGTCTCCGGATCATCTCCGTTGTCGCTAGCCCTCCTGCCACTGGTCTCCGTCACTGTCAACGGAAATCTCACCGCCGTTGTCGCTGTAGCGAGTTCGTCGCCAAGCTAGGGTACGAACTCGATCTCTTTGTGCGTACTTTTACTCTGATTCTTGCACAAAGATCAATGCCTAGTTTCATGCCACGATTGAGATAAATCTATCCACCAAAAATTCCATTACAATAGATTTGACGCAAAAACTTAGGGTTAGGTTTCGGTTGAACTCATCCCGGACCGACCGATCGGTCTCACCGATTTGGCTCAGGCCATTGCACATGTACTACTCGGTCTGACCGAAGTGTACTAAACGGTGTGACCGAGTTCACTTTCTCTGTGAAACCCTAGCATCTCGGAGTCACCGAACTGCATTTTGGTCTGATCGAAACTGTATGTTTAGACTCTAAAGTTGCTTCGGTGTCACCGAGTTTGTCATATCGGTAGCTCCGAAATGCTTTCTGCAGAAAACTAAAGTTAAGTTTTTGTCTCATTTTTTGCAAAAATGGTAGTGATTTGTGATGCTCATCCACTGTACCTATATTTTCACATGGTTAGTTTCAGAGATGTCAGAAGGCAGTGACAGTCAGAATAGGTCAGAGGAGCAGCTGAATCTCAGTGAGGGCACTAGTCCCTCAAGCAGCTATGATGAAGGTAGCAGAAGAACACCCGACAATTTTCCTAAGGCTACAACTAGGCAAAGAAAGAAGAAAACCTCGGAATCTGAAGATGAGGACTTTGTTGCTGAAGAAGTGACTTCAAAGAGGAAAGTTCTTAAGAAAGAGTGTAATGCTTCTGCTACTAAACCTGGTGCTAAGAAAGCTCCACCTAGGAGAGCTCCAATGTCCAAACCCAGGAAAGTTCCTACCAAAGAAACTATGCAGTTCACTATAGAACAATCAGATGATGATGAGGCTGCAAAGGATGGCAAGAAGAAAAAGAGAGCAAGAACTACCACTGTAAAGGTGCTTGGAACACCTTCTATGAGGAGAAGTGATGATGAAGAAGAGGAGGAGGAAGAGGCAGCTGCACCACCTCCAAAGTCTCAGAAGCTCATGGGGAATGCAATAAGGTCTGGGGCTGCTCCATCTAAGCCCGAGATAGCCCCCAACTCAAGCTCAAGCTCCAAAACCATCTGCACCCAAGAGATCCACCAGAAACATCCCTGCTGCTGAGAAGAACAAGGCCCCAGTGCCAGAAGCTCAAGAGGATGAGGAGCAGCAAGTGCTTAGAAAGTTAAAGCCAAAGATTCTTGATCATGATGATAATCATCCTGTTGCTTAGAACATGAAGGAAAGGAAGGATGCAGGTCTCAGATTGTGGAGATAGGCTGATCCATATGCTACAAGGAGAAGAACTACTGTTGATTATCTCTTTCACACCAAAGAACAGCAAGATTTCTATGAGATGGTCTTGTTGGACAAGAAATCTATTGTCTGTGACATGAAATGAGTTGACTGGAAGTACATTGATGACAATGAGGATTACTTCCCAGGAGTACATGAAAGTTTTAGAATGAATGGTGTTGACACTTTTGTTGGACAAAAGTTGACAAAATGGAATGATGAAATGATTATGCAATTCTATTCAACTGCACATTTCTATCCAGATGACAAGATTGTCTGGATGACAGAAGAAACAAGGTATCAATCTTCAATTGCTGAATGGGCCAAGTTGATCAATGCCACCAAGGAAGATGAGAATGACACAGATGTGTATGCCAAGCCCAGAAAGGATCACAACTCCATGTCTCACATGTATAAGCTAATTCCTGATGCTGCATTGGAAACTCACAAGTTTGGATCCATCTATTATTTGCGATCAGGTCTAACCACGATGAACACTATATTGAGGCACACTGTGTTGGCCAAGTCAGGAGATCATAGAATGATCTGTGGTCACTCAATCAACTTTCTTCATATGTTTGATGTGCCACAAAAATTTCAAGGTGATGAGTTTGATTGTTGAAACAATGATGAGAACTGCACCTGATCAGAAGAGATCATGTGGATATGCCCCTCACATTCAAGTATTGATCAATTCCATTGTGGGAACAGGGACATATCTTCTTGACAAAGAGCACCTTCCCCTGAGGCCAGAATTTGAGGACAATGAGGTTGTCATGGATGCATCACATCCTACTTTAGTAGAATCCCAGGAGAAGAGAGAAAGAGCAAATGCTGCTAAAGCAGCAAGGACAGCTAATGTACCAGATGCTTCAGTTGTCAATCTCAAGACCAAGCAAGATCAACTCAGTTATCTGCTTAAGGCAACCGTGAGAATTGAGAAAGGACTAGCCACCCTGACTCGAAATCAGGAGAGTCTTGAGAGGATATTTGAGACTAAACTTCATGATCTAGATGTGAAGGTCACCGAGATTCAGATCTCTGTTGAGAAGCTACAGGAAGAAGTTGAAGACGGGATTGACAGACCTACCACCGACACATTCTAGAGAGTGCCAAGGGCACAAAGGTCTTCAGCAGTGCCAGTTGCTAGAGACTCCAGAGCTACTACTTCAGCACCTACAGCAACTGCCACCGTTGCACCTCCAGTTGCAACTCCTCCAGCTCCTCAGACATCTTCAGAAGCGTTCACAGATGACCTCCTCTCCACACCATCTACGCACACCAGAGATCGTGCCTAGAGTGCCGCATAGCACTATGCATTTTCGAGCTTTTTGGTAACTTGTTGCCAAAGGGGGAGAAAGTGTATAGATCATTAGGCTTCGAGAGAGAGACCATTTTACCTTTTGTTGCCTCTCTTGCTACTTGCTACTTTGATCGTTTGCCCATTTGATTCCTACGCTACTATTTGTGCTTGCTCGTGAGATACTTTATGATCATGTGTTTGATCATACTATGCTTTAATGTGTGCTTCAATGCCTATCTCCATTACTTGTGTATGATCAATCATGTTTTCCTTGGTGATGAGTGCATGTTCTTTGTATCTTATCATTTTGAGCGCTCCACCAAGATGTATGTGACATGGAAGAGTGACCCATGATCCTAATCGATTGTGCATTTGCATTCAAAAGAAAATTTTAAATAATGCACAAATTTAGGGGGAGCTCTTGCTTATCACATACTTATCGAAGCAATGATGTATTTCATTCATATTATCATTTGTCGAAGCTTTGGTCTATATGTTCTCATCAATTACCAAAAGGGGGGAGATTGAAAGTGCAACTAATCCCCTGGTGGTTTTGGTAATTCATAACAACATATAGCTCATTGAACTAATATCCATTCAAGTTAAATATTTCAAAAAGTTCAATGATTGACATGGCATGGACTAGAGATGTGGACCCCTCAAAATGCTAAGGACAAAGATTGGCAAAAGCTCAAAACTCTTCATTTTCATTTTAGTCATCCAAGATCACATTGAGTCCATAGGAAAAAAGAATACTATTAAAAGGGGATGAGGTGTTTCTTAATGGCCTACTTGCTCAAAGTGCTTAGTGATATGCTCCAAAACCCTCAGCCACTTTCTTATTTCCAAATATGTCCAAAACCCAAAGTCATACTCGACCCTACCGATTTGATCTATCCGACGCCACCGAGTTCTTTTGACATAGCCACAGCCAGAAACCCTAGACAAGTCGGTCTCACCGATACGGATCTCGGTCTCACCGATACGGATCTCGATCTCACCGAGATGGAAATGCAAACTCTCTGTTTTCCTTCGTAACGTTTCGGTCTTACCGAAATGAGCGCACGGTCCCACCGACTTCGCAATGTAAACTCTTTGTTTCCCTTCCTAATGTTTTGGTCTTACCGAAATGAGCGATCGGTCCCACCGAGTTTGCCTAACCAATTCTCTGTTTACTCATTGCTGAAAACGGTCTCACTGAGTTCACACAATCGGTCACACCGAGATGAGGTTTTGGCCTAGCCCTAGCACATCGGCCCCACCGAGTTGATCATTTCGGTCCCACTGAGATTCCTAACATTCACATTTTGAACTGAATTGGTCTCACCGAGTTCTTCTATTCGATCTGACCAAGTTGGGTCAAATGTGTGTAACGGTTGGAATTTGTGTGGAGGCTATATATACCCCTCCACCCCTTCTCTATTCAAGAGGGAGCCATCAGAATGTGCCTACACTTCCACTACTCATTTTATGAGAGAGAACCACCTACTCATGTGTTGAGACCAAGACATTCCAATCCAACCACAAGAATCTTGATCTCTAGCCTTCCCCAAGGTGCTTTCCACTCAAATCATCTTTCCACCATAGCCAAATCTGTGAGAGAGAGTTGAGTGTTGGGGAGACTAGCATTTGAAGCACAAGAGCAAGGAGTTCATCATCAACACACCATCTATTACCTTTTGGAGAGTGGTGTCTCCTAGAATGATTAGGTGTCACTTGGGAGCCTCCGACAAGATTGTGGAGTTGAACCAAGGAGTTTGTAAGGGCAAGGAAATCACCCACTTCGTGAATATCTACCCGAGTGAGGCAAGTCATTCGTGGGCGATGGCCATGGTTGGATAGACAAGGTTGCTTCTTCGTGGACCCTCCATGGGTGGAGCCCTCCGTGGACTCGTGCAACTGTTACCCTTCGTGGGTTGAAGTCTCCATAAACATGGACGTACGATAGCACCACCTATGGGAACCATGCCAAAAATCTCCGTGTCTACATTGCATTTGCCTTCTCCAAACCCTTCCCTTTACCTTCATATGAAATGTTTTACTTTCCGCTGCTACACTCTTAGAATTGCATGTGTAGGTTGATTGCTTGACTTGTGCTAAGTTGCCAAAATCTGCCAAGACTTAAAATTAGGAAAAGGCTAGATTTTTATTTAGTCAAGTTGTCTAATCACCTCCCCCCCCCCCCATCTCTCTCTAGACCTACTTTCGATCCTACATGTAGCTACAGAGGTTGCTAGGAAGGTGGTTTGGGTTGATCCAAGTTTTTGTTTTGTCAGGCTTTGTTCAATAATATAATAAAGATGGTTGTGTGTGCATCCTTGGATGCGGAGGTCGGGGATTTTAACCTTCTTTAAGAAAAACCTTTTATCAGTCAGATTACAGATCTAAGAAGGGGGTGTCTTCTATAACTAGAGTGTGAAGCGTGCCTCACCACACCATTCTTTAGTCATAAGTTAGCTCTTTTTTATATAGATGGTCTATTATGGTTGGTTTGTTGTATGTTTCATCCAAGCTGGACTAACAATTAATTAAACTCGTGTTGTTTCTTTTTTACGGCATGGTCAAACTTGGTGTATGCAGCATGTGGTGTTGGTGGGAGTTGTTGGGTCGGGTGATATGATGTTGTTACACGTGACATTGTTGATGTCCACTTATAGTATTCACATGAGCCCCATAGATATGCCCTAGATGTAGTAGGTGCAAACCTCATTACGCAGCGAAGCATACTCTTACACCAATGACCCCCAAAGTCCTGAGCCATTATAGATATCATTCCTAACGAGCTTAGTAACTTAGTAGATAGATATGAGTCTTGCCATTGTAAGCTCATCAGGTACTCCTCCTTGTTCCTTGTTTCTGTCACAAAATTTCAAAGATGGTGGAGTTGAAGATAGTAAAAGTGGAAAGGCCCCTAAAACGGGGTGGATGAAAAACCCTATCCCACAAATGAGAAAGGGAACAAAGCTTACTTTCTCCTTGTCGGCGGGAAGAGGGATTATCGTAGCCACGTCCATGCCATTAACGGTGGCGAGCCCAGGGTGGGCGAAGGCGATCTCTGAGGCCGGCGGATATCCAGCAATGGAAGGCGATGCAACTGGTCGCGAGTCATCGTCGAGGGCTTCCACTTGCGCTTGGTGGGAAACGCCACCTTGGGCTCTGCGGTAGTGCACCCTTGCCATTGTTGATGACCTGGTTGTCCTTCCTCGGGCACTGGTTGCTAGCCATGGCGCGGTGGTGGTGTCAGCGCTGCGCATGGGAGGAATCTTGGTGATGGAGGAGCACTAGAGCGCTAGGGAGAAAGAGCTCTGGTGCGAAAAAGAATAAGAGGGGCGCGGGGAATGGGTGTAAAACTCTCCCCACCTCCGCCTCCGTCCTTATATAGGGGGTGGAGAAAATGGAACGACGACGGGTTACTCTACCATGGGGCAGTGAATCCTCTCTGTTTCCCCATGATCGCTTTAATCACGCGCGGGAATCTAGGGGAAGATGTTTCATCCCTTGTAGGGATCGAGACACATGCCTGTTGTTGATGGGACATGACCTGGGTGGACCCCTAGCCCACTCCAACACGTCACATTGACTGTCAGGTCAAGGATAGTGCGTGGCCCCATGGGGCTATCATATGAGACCGATCGGGCTTGTCAGAGTGGGTCCAGATAACCTTGAAGTTTCAGTGCGGGAATTTGTCCTGCCAAGCGGCTAACTTTGCGAGAATTCTTTCTTGTGCGCAGATCCGCCCACTCCTTATACATTTTCAAGATCGAGGTGGTCTACATCACCACAGAGGTAGCCCGGCTGTAGGCTGGTTGTGTGATGCCGTTGTTCGAGAGACGTTTCGTTAAACTGGTTTTAAATCGGCCACCGAAGACGATGTGTATCCCGGATGACCCAAGGTGCAACCATACTTGAAGACCCGTTCAGGGGCTACTGTCAGTTTCCCGACTGAGGGGTCCTCGTCACGTCGGTTCTCGGTCTGGTGGGCCGGGATATGCACCCTACCTCAATTCTGTCCTGGGCCACTTTGGCAGCCTGTAGCGGAACACATAAAGGTTCTAGAAGACTCAAAGTACAATCCGAAGATACTGGAGTCGTGGACGACTCTGCCTCCACCGACTTAGCCAACTTAGTTGTGTAACCGTAGGACCACCGATATGTTATATAATACGGGGATCAAGCTTCTCATATATCAGATTGAATCTCCTGGTACTTCATCCGTACTTTGTGCACACTCCAACACAATGAATACAAGCAAGACGTAGGGTAGTATCTCCTTCGTGAGAGCCCGAACCTGGGTAAACCTTGCCTCCTGTTACAATTGTGCCAAGTTGCCTAGCTACGATACTCTACCACGAGATCTGCCGGATTTAGCTCCCGCAACATGTATTTGAAAAAAATGTTTAAGTCGTATTCGTAAAAATATTTAAAAAATGTATTTGAAAAAATGTTAATCATGTACTTGAAAATTGTTAAACGTGTATAAAAATATTTTATATGTATAGCAAAAATATATAAATGTGGATGAAAAAATTAACCATCAAAACATATATTTCAAAAAATGTTAATCATGTATTTGAAAATATTAAACTTGCATAAATAATGTTCCCAATGTATGCAAAAAATATACAACGTGTACAAAAATGTAAACATGTGTTAAAAAAGGGGAAAAATTGATGAAAGCCGAGAAAAAAACAAAGAAAAATAGGAAACACGAAATAACACCAAAGAAAAACCGGTACAAACAAGTGAAAACCCCTGATAAAAAACCACACAAGAAAAAAACTCACGCCGCTGCTACTGTAGTTGGCCGGCTCTATAACGCGCTTGTTAGAGGCGAGATGGAGCTATGTCTTGCAGAGGGCGAGAGATAGCTTCCTCTCAGATGTTTCACCAGTAGATACAGAGTCTATTCTCAAAAAAGAAAATGTAGTTTTTTTGTGCAATCTCATCCCACTTTATTGATTCGAAATAATATTCATAGGTACATGGTTTGGATCATAAAAATTACCCAACCAAATATAGCGTCCTATGTCTAGATTACATGCAAATTTGGCGATATTGTGAGCTTCAAATTTGAAGTTTCTGCGCTCGTGAATAAATTTACAAGACTGAAAACCAGTCTTGCCTTCACTGATCTCTTGTAAAAATCGCTCCCTAAAGACCTCCGGAGCTGTGATCAATGTCCTCCACCACTCCTTGCCAATCTGAGGCTACAAAATTCGCTGCCAGCCAAGATCGTTTGCAAGCACCATAGCTTCCCGGCAGGCCAATGTTTCCAGGATTATAGGACCAGTTGATACTGACTATTAGGATCTCTACAAATTGCCGCTCCAACTCCTCTCTGCCAATTGTTTGATATTGCCCCATCTACATTAATTTTCATATAAATCTCCAGAAGTGGCAGCCATCGTTGTGTAAACTCAGTAGCTTGACAAACTGGGCCATGCCCATAAGGTAGGAGTTGAGAAGTTTGTTTATTGCGGGCTTTGAAAAATGGACTTTTGGATCCCCTTAGGAAAACGCTTGTATCCGGCGCGCCAGCCGGTCGGCCGCGTCACGTGCGTATAATTGACGAGAATCATGCGTCCTTGATGTGCCCTCTGCCAGATCATGTATCTTTTCCACCAACAGATCTTCTCTTTTTTCCTCTTTCTCCCCGACGGACCATCATCGCCCGGTGAGCTCGTGCGGCCGTGCCTCGTCGCCCCGCCACCGCTGTTGAGTATCATTGTTAGATTGGAAACAGAAGGATAGACTAGGAATTATTCTGATAAGTGAACAAAGCGATTCGTTTTTTAAGTCACCGTCGTGGTAAGTGTTTTATACCTAAGATACCCAGTCTAAATCACATGCGCACCGGTGGCGTATTGGCAGAAGCCTATTACTTCCACTGGGAAGACCAGGGATCACCCTGCTTCCATCGATTGTCCCACTTCTTTTTCTCACCCACCTCATCCCCCCTTGCATGTTTTCATGGGCCGGCCCGCGGGGCGTGGTGTCGCTGTTTTTTTCATTTTATTTTTTTATCTTTTCTGTTTTTTACTTCTTTTTTAAATTAATTCGAGATTGACAAATTTTAAAAATGACTACGAAATTTAAAAATGTTCGAAAAATCATAAATTTTTCTTTATTTCAAAAAACGTTGATAATTTTACAAAATGTTGGCAAATTACAAAACAAATCACAATTTGGAAAAAAATTGTCAGGAAATAAACCATGTTCTTGATTTTGAAAAAATGATAATGTATACAAAACATATTTGCGAATCTAAAAAAATATCCATGAAATTTTATAAAATTATCAAAAAATATTCACCTTTTCTGCGAATTTCAATTTTTTGCCCTAATTTAAAAAAACATTAATTCAAAAAATGTTCAGGAACTAAAAAACTATTCATGTGTTCAATAAATGTTCGTCTAAACAAAAAATGTTTACGAATTTTAAAAATGTTTTTTTAAAATGTATGTCAATTGAAAAAACTTTTCACCATTTCAATAGTCTTTTATGTCTAGGTTTTGATTAGTTTTTGGAAAGTCTTTATATGTCTAGGCGTTGGGAGTAGTTCGTGGTAGATGAGATTTATTTTTAAAGTTTTAAACATTTTCTTGCGCTACACAATGACAAGTGTGTCATGCGGTGGCAAGCTCGTTGCATTGGGATTTACCATGTCAAATGCATTGTGATCACATGGACATCACATCCATCATCAGCGAGAGTCGGAAGAAAGATAAGTGACAAAATGATGAGCCACTGTGTTAAAATAGAAGATACTGATATGTCGGGATATTGAGTCATACTTATTCGACCAACGTGTAATTTTTGTGTCTAACGCACGGACATGTTTGATACACCTAAGAGTACATACTCACATGTGTCGTTTGATTTTCCGGCGCTGCTTTTTTGGCTCCACGATAAAGCCATTTAGCTTTCAATAATTAGTTAATTATCTGCTGACCGCGTCCAGTTTGAAAAGTTGTTTCATATTTATAGGGATAAGCCATCTACAGGCTATAGATTACGTCAGAATCCCCCAAAAGAACTGGATGTAGCCGGATAACAAGGAAATATGGATTTGAACTGGGCGGTTCGACGGCAAACTCAGGCAACGGCAAGATGCGGCAACCAGCAGGGTTCGGCGGCGACGGAGGCGAGATGCCACCGGCAGCCAGCTCTTCCCGGAGGAGATGCTAGGTATGAATATAATTTTTGTGCATGCACCTTTGACTTGCATCAATGAGCATATCAAGGGAGTGCCTCGCACGCATGCATGCATGTTCTTCCAATCGGCATTGATGGTGACGAGTTACATCAATCCATCAGCAAATTCATAGACAAACATGGCTGCATGATGAGATTAGATGAATCTGTTATCTGATGCTTGTACTAATTAATTGATATGGTATGCATGCCTGATCTATAGGTAATCTGAATCGGAATTTGGACTACATGCAAGCTGTGTTTCGCCCGCCGCCGCCGCTTCTCCGTGCAAGGCATGCATAGCGGCTTGCTTTTTCCTTGACACGAGTACACCTACACAACGCAGTGGATTTCGACAATGTGACATGGCGATCTAGATCAATCTGGCATGATTGATCCACTGTGCAACAGCCATGCATGGACAACATGAGACATACGTGATGCAAAATTAGGCAAATTTTGTTTTGTTATCTGCGTAGGAAAATACCGATATAAAAAATGAATTGTGCTCCCATATTGTATTCTTAATCTATTAATTGTACTACTCCTTTATGTAATATACCTTTTGAAATAATTATACTTGATTATATTGTGTACTTCTTTTCTAATGGCATCGTACCGCTTTTTTAGTTTATAATATCTTTCAGATCAATTATACTAAGTTTTAGAGTAATATGTACTCCATCACAAAAATGAGGTATTAGTCCATTAAAAAACTTGTATATAACAAAACAAAAGAAGGAGTGCATTCTCCATAATAAAAATAAAAATAGTATATACTCCATTGATTCTAGACTAGTATATATACTCCTGATTACAAATGGCAGTATATACTCCTAATTAAAGAAAGTTGTATATACTCTTAACAATATATGCTAATTAGCAAGCAGTAATTAGCAATTAGCATATACCACTTGAAATGTTGTACTACAACCTACGGAAGTATGCAAAGATACTCTAATATGTAAAATGCAGTATATACCCAGTCTAAAAAAGGTCAGTATCTACTACTTAAGAAATGCAGTATATACACTTAAGGGCAGTATATACTCCTTGAAAAAATGGCAGTTTAAGCTCCTTCAAAATGGTGTACATATGTATGTACTCAAGGGTAGGATGGCAGTATATACCCATTGGAAAAAACAGTAGCATGTACACTTGAAAAATACAGTATACTTCTTACAGATGTCAGATATGCCTAGACGAGTATATTTCATATATACCTCTTCGTGTCACCGGAAAAAAATACCTCTTCGTTGATTGCTAGCAGACTATTAATCCCTATGCACAAGATTCATATCTATATGTATGAAATATACTCCCTTTTTTAGCTGAAAATATACTCATTTTTACTATTAAAAAAATGACCAAGGTATAGTCTAGCCGTCACGTACAAGTGCATCACAAACTGGCCATTTTTCTAAGTGAAGCTAGTGGCCGCGTGTGCCTTGATTTTAGGACGTGGTTATGTATGCATAGGTAGCTTCTCACCGGCACGGTGCACAGATTAGTTAGCAGCTATCGAGTGTTGACATCGGTTTACCTTATCCACTGGTGTGGGAGTACATACTCCTGAAAGTATAAAAGAGGTGTTCTCTCTCTATATATATATATGGAAAATGGGTTGGTACTCCTAGAAGTACGTACTCCCAATGCCACATGTGCCTCTTTTTTTAGGCGCCCAAATCGCTGCTTAAATCTGCTTAGCTTTTTATTTAAAAAAACAATAACTGTTGCATGTGAGGACCGTGCTCGTTTACAAGTTTGTTGACCGGTCCATGTTTTTAGGAATTATAACTAGCTGTTCTCACTGGAATACAAATTTTAGAAGATACCTTCGTAGAAAATATCCACTCTCGGCGGCTCCTTCTATGGTATGTCACAACCTTGTCGACGTATCACGACAGGCAATAACAGCGGCGGCACTACAACATCTAACGACGACGATGAGATGCGCGACTTGCGGAGGTAACCAACGACATGTAAAACCAGATCCTTGGGAAGATCCTTCTTCTGTTAGATTCCAGGTGATTATGTATGGCCTTGTCCTTGCCTTCCACGTCGCTAGTTCACATGGATGAGAGTTATGCATCAGTACAACAGATCTTGAAGCCAAGGGCCAGCAGCATGCGGTTAGTCTCCATACGATCAACCTAATTTTTTTCCTGCTCTGTCGTTTCCTAGAGAAGAATAAACAGTTTTTTTGGGGGTCCCGATAACTGCTACACGTGTGGTGTATCGGGTAGTTGTGCCACACGCCTCGTGTGACATGGACAGCAACCAGCCCACACACCTACGTGTGGGCAAAACAACTAATGCCCACACACATTTTTTTTCCCTCCTGAACCCTCTCACACGCGTGCGTGTGGGCGAAGTTGATAACGCCCACACGCCCGTATGTCAGGCCTCGTACCCTTTTGGTCCCGCACGCGACGCGTGACGCCCACCGCGCGCCCGCAGTTGCCATGGTCCAGACCCTCGTCCATGTTCGTTTATCTGCAGTTGCCATGTCGCTGAACTACAGTTGCCATGGTTGCTCAACTGCAATTGCCATGTATGGTCTGATCTAATATAGTTGTCATGATTTCATAACTTTAGGAGTTGCCACATACTAACACTAGGCAGTTGAGAGAGTTGCCATGTGCTCACAAGCATGCTAGGGCAGTTGCCATGTAAAAAGAAAGAGTTGCCATCTGCTTACGTGCACGTTAGGGCAGTTGCCATGTACGTGCACGTTGGGGCAGTTGCCATGTACCATGAAAAATACATGGCAACTCGGTAAAAGACAGTTGCCATCTGCTTACGTGCACACTAGGCAGTTGCCGTGTATCCTGCAAAAACACATGGCAACTCGGGTAAAAAAAAAGAGTTGTCACCTGCTTATAAAGCACACTAGAGACAGTTGCCATGTGCGCTGCAAAAACACATGGCAACTAGCAGCTTACGTGTGGGAGAGGAGACGGGCGTGTGGGCGAGATGGCAAATGCCCACACACCAGCCCTTGTGCGTGACTGAAAACTGATGTGTGGGTGAACTGCTAAACGCTCACACACCGGCCCTTCCTTATGGTAAAACGGATGTGTGGGCAAACTATGTCACACACCACACACACGCCTTGTCCTACGTGGCACAGAAAATTAGCCAGATTATGTCAAAATTCGTGCATATAGTATTGGACGGTGATGAATGTGTGTGGTCGAGATGGTCAACGCCCACACGTGTGGACGTTAATATTTCCAGTTTTTTGTGTGCCCTATATGGAGGTTCTCCAGGTGGCCGAGGGTACCAGAACTCGGACAACTACGATGAATCCGTCGACGACATACATACGGGCTCAGCTATGTGTGCATCCACTTATCCATATTCAGGGCGTTCAAGAGAGACATTGCAAACTGCTGGCCTCAGCCATAAAAAAAGAATATCATCACGATTCCTTGACCATCAAAGAAGAATGTCACCATGATTCTGGAGTAATTTGTTAGGATTTTCTTCTAGTTGTCTATAGATTTTCCTACTTCTATGTAAAAAGACCATAATGAATTACATATGCTAGTTACTTCCCACAAACTGTTTAGATGAACAAACTTGACGTGTACTGTCCTTGTAAATTAATATTCTCATAGATCTGATATACTTATTTTTAAATGAACATACTCCTTTTTAGGAAAATGCTCCTTTGTAACGAATATACTAACAATACTCATAGCTCTGAATATAGTATTTTTTAGATGAACACGCTCATATTTCTGAGCATACTCATGGCATTTTGTCCAGAAAACTAATTATACCACATTTTCTTTCTAGCTTTTTTTTATCCCATAAGAAGAAAAGTGAGACAGCATAGAGCATTTTTTTTTTGCTATCCTAGTTTAAGCTACAAAGCAAAGGTCATCTTGTAAATTAGATGGAATTCTAGTTCTAATACACTTGCACTGTTTCTCTTTTGACATACTGAATTTATGAAGCAATCACCATCTCTTCATAGTTTAACGAGTTTCCGAGCTTCTTGTTTCACTATTGCTCATGTTCTTGACAAAACAACCATACTTCTTTACTTTCAGATCTTACATTAAACTGCAGCAAATTTGTGCTTTGGAAAGGAAGTGTGTATTGACATCTGGCGAAACATATTCAGATTGGTCACAAGATATACTCTTTTGTATTCTAATTCATTTTTATTGTAAATATATGCTCGAATTGGGAGATGCAAAAGCAAGTGCGTACTTTTATTTGTTATCTGGTACAAATATCTTTTATTTGTTATCTGGTACAAATATCTCTCTTGTGTTGGAGTAGTATATACTTCTTTAATTTGCTGCAAGTCATATAGTATAACCAACCATCTGTTTCTGGTCGTATATACTCCTATGGCTGCAAAGTAGTAGTATAAACTCCTCTTGTTTTTTGCGAAAATAGTAGTACATACTCCTTTGGCTGCAAAGCAGTATATAATCCTGATTTCAAATAGAAGTATGGCATACTCATTTGGTAGCTAAGTATAAATCTATCTTAAAATGAAGTATATACTCCTCCTCACAAAAAATGGCAATATATACTCCTTGAGTATTTGTTGGTATATACACCTTAAAAAAATTGGCAGTGTATACTTCTTGAATTTCGTTGGTATATACTCCTTCAAAAAGTTCAGCATATACTACTGAAAAAGGCAGTACAGACCTATTTACAAAAAAAGAAAACAGGTATATGCCTGGCATGTAGTTGGGTATATACATCCACCACCAATTTGAAATATATTAAAACACATATGAGGTATATACTGCTAGCATGATGTAGATGAAAAAGGTCTGTATCTTTTTTTTACACGCTTCATTCCCAATCTCAAGAGGTATAAAGGGTATATACTAAAGTTAAGTTCAGCAAATAAATTAAGAGTATATACTACTTGCGTTCCAAGTGCCATCTCACCTCCGTAACAAAATCAGACTTTCCCCCGCAAAGGAAACAGACTTTCCATCGGATAACATGCACCCGTTACCTATAATCTCGGAAGTTGTTTGCGCATGCAACACAATTTGCTAATATTTTAATTATTGAGCCATTTAATAGAGTGGAAGTACATATTCCTGGAAGTATAAAAGAGGAGTATATATATATATGTATACATATATATATACATATATATATATATATATATATATATATATATATATATATATATGCCTACGAGGCTCAAGCAATAAACAAACGATTCCACCAATCCTTTTTCTCTCTCTTTTAACATGGTATCAGCCTAATCGATCGAACTCTAGCCGCCGCCCACCGTTTCTGCCCCGCGCGCGGCCCCGGGGTGGTCGGCCTCCATGAGACTGAGGGCTACGCCGCCCATACTTAGGACTCGTCCGCCGCTCGTGTTGACCGGCTGCCCTTGAGAGTCTTTTTCTTGATTTTTTATTCGGGTTTTCTCTCTCACACCGATTATTTTGATCGGCGTTTCTTTTTATTTTTCCAATCTAAGATCGGTTTGGGTCACCCGCCGCTGTTCGTCATCTACAACGCGTCTGTACTCTGACCTCGACAACAACTCCCGTCTTCACCCGGATATGTTGTCGGCGCCCCAAGTTCAAGCGTTGCATGTGTTGTTACGGTGATCGGTTGCGCCGTCATTGACTGGCACGTCGTCCCGCATGCGGGCATGGTGTAGCCGGCCGCTCGCGGCTGCTCATCAGGCCATGTCGATCTACACCGGCTCATCAGGCCATGTCGATATACGCCGGTTGTGAATCATGCAACCTGTGCAGGTCTTGCTACTTGCACGTGGGCTGCATGACGTGCGGGTATGCATGGGTGCATGCATGCATCCGTGCACAAGGTCGGTTCCCGTCGGCTGCACCACTGCCTGCATCCCTGCGCGTCTCGTCGTTCGTCCGCGTCTTCTCAACCTTGTTTGCTGTGTTTTCGGTTTAATCAGCCGTCTGTGCGCAGCTTCACAGGTCTATGAAGATCATCATCGAGTATGAGCGCCTCCACCGATCAAGCAACAATTGCCGCTATGTCGCCCAGTCGGGCCACAGTGCTGCCGCTTCATGGTTCTTCTCGTGGCTGCACCGATCTGCGTTGTCAGATTACGGGTTCCGGCAACCCTTGAGAGGTTTGAACTCTCGGGTGCGCACGAAGAACACTCTCTCCCTGACTCGCACGCTCAATGATTCCATGGTCTAACTCGACGAATCCAAAGAACAAAAGACGTGGGGGTTTATACTGGTTCGGGCCACCTTGCAGTGTAATACCCTACTCCAGTTTGTAGGTGGATTGCCTCGAGGGGCTAAGGATGAACTAGTACAGTGGATGAGCAGCCTCAGGAGGTGAGGTGTTGTTGATCTAGACGAGCTAGTGGTTGAGGGGGTGATCTCGATGATCCGTCCCTTTCTACGGTGGTGGCTAGGTCCTATTTATAGTGGTCTTAGTCCTCTTCCCAAATATTTAGGCGGGAAGGGATCCCATAACGGCCAAGTTTGAAGGGGGGCAACTGGTACAAGCTATCCTGACAAAAGTAGTCTTCGCCTGCCAAAGGCTCTGATGGTTACGCTGTTGTGGGCTCCGCGATGACCTCCGTCCTGTCGTCCTGCTGGTCTTGGTCTTGTTGCACAGATATGGAAACATTTGCCTAATTCGTCGGGACCCCGCGCCTGCGCTTGCCTACTTAGCACCAAAGAGAGAACTGGTATACTGCGCACGCTGGCGCCCGCCTGGCCTCGGTCGTCATGGCTCACGTCACGCGAACCTCGCGAGGTGCCCCTTGCATAGATATCTACACTCCTCGGGTGCCAACCTAGTGCGGCTGCCCCCGGGGAGGTCTTGGTGTCGTCCGCCTCGCGAGGCTCCCCCCTGCGAGGGTCTTGAGTTGTTGCTGCTGAAGATGGACCGTACCGGGCCGTTGATGGAGCCACGCCACGGGCCGCAAGCAGGCAAATCTGAGTACCCACATTCCCAGGACACCGACGGTATCCCCCGGGCCCAAGGCGCGCTCGAGCTTGGCTTCGAGGCAAAGCCAAAGGGCAAGTGCGGAGCGCCGCGGGCCCCAACCGCCTGTGGCCTTAGTCGACGCGTGGCGATTAATGGGACGTGCGTGCCTCCGCTTTCCCATGTTGCCTCGGCAACCGTCCGACTTGACGAGACGTTGCTGCATGCAGGAGACAATCATCATTACGTGCAATCGTGAAAGCTGGCGGTTGGCCTCCTTCTGCCTATAAATGAGGGGAGGAGCAGAGCCCCCTTGCTCATCTCTGCTTCCTCGCCGATTGCTCCTTCTTCTTCGTCCTCGCCTCGCCGTCTCGCCGCTACCCCCATGGCGCCGATTAGGAGGTTCTCTGCCGTGGAGAAAGGGAAGACCCCCCGCGAAGAGTTGGGTCCACTCCCACCGAAGAAGAGGTTGGGCCCCTCCCGCAATGTCGGCGTGAGGCTGGAGGTGACGCGACCATGGTACGAGCGGCCGCCACCTGGCTACCCGCTCCCTTTGTACGCACAAGCACATGACTCGGGAGAAGGCGGGAGCGCCCCGCGCCGCACGCGCCACGGCCGCGGTTGCCATGCCATGGTTGCACGAGCCGCCGGCCCACGAACTCATGCCGAGGGCTCCTCGCGCGAGTTCGTGACATGGGCGGCGATGCCACCACGCACGTGGATCAAGCTTCCGCGGTTCTTTGTTGAAGAGATGTCGCCGAGGGGACCGCTCGAGCTGTCGTTGCAGCACGTCGAGTGCAGCACCCCGGCAACGGGGGCGGAGGTCGAGGTCGTCTCCGCGGGCAAGATCTTCATGACTCGTGGATGGGGCGAGGTCGCCCGCGCTTGCTGCATGGAGGGGGCCCTTGCCATCCACTTTGAATATGACGACGCCTCCACGATGTTCTTGAAAGTCTTCGACAAGGAAGGCCGCCACCTGGAGTGCTGCCCTGGAGGGGGGCCGCCAGGATGGCACGGCAGTAGGCGCCGAGCCCGCCCTGGCCCTGCCCCTCGCGAGGGTCTTGAGTTGTTGCTACTGAAGATGGGTCGTACCGGGTCCTTGATGGAGCCAGGACGACACGGGTTGGAGGCAGGCAAGTCTGGGTACCCCCGTTCCCAGGACGCCGACAGTAGCCCCCGGGCCCAAGGCGCGCTCGAGCTTGGCTTCGAGGCGAAGCCCAAGGGCAAGTGCGGAGCATCGCGGTCCCCAACCGCCTGCGGCCTTGGTCGATGCATGGTGATTGATGGGACGTGGGCGCCTGCACTTCCCCATGCTGCCTTGGCAACCGTCCGACTTGACGAGACGCCGCTGCATGCAGGAGAAAATCATCATTACGTGCGATCGTGGAGGCTAGCGGTTGGCCTCCTTATGGCTATAAATGAGGAGAGGGGCAGAGCCCCCTTGCTCATCTCTGCTTCCTCGCCGATTCCTCCTTCTTCTTTCTCCTCGCCTCGCCGTCTCGCCGCTACCCCCATGGCGCCGATTAGGAGGTTCTCTGCTGCGGAGAATGGGAAGACCCCCCACGAAGAGCTAGGGCCACTCCCAACGAAGAAGAGGTTGGGCCTCTCCCGTGGTGTCGGCGTGAGGCTGGAGGTGACGCGACCATGGTACGAGCGGCCGCCACCTGGCTACCCACTCCATTTGTACGCGCAAGCACAGGGCCCAGGAGAAGGCGAGAGCACCCTGCGCCGTCCATGCCATGGCCGCGGTTGCCATGCCATGGTTGCACGAGTCGCCGGCCCATGAACTCATGCCGAGGGCTCCTCGCGTGAGTTCGTGATATGGGCGGCGATTCCACCACGCATGTGGATCAAGCTTCCGCAGTTCTTTGCTGAAGAGATGCCGCCGAGGGGACCACTCGAGCTGTGGTTGCAGCACGCTAAGTACAACACCCCAGCAACGGGGGCGGAGGTCGAGGTCGTCTCCCCGGGCAAGATCTTGATGACTCGTGGATGGGGCGAGGTCGCCCGCGCTTGCTGCGTGGAGGGGGGCCTCGCCATCCATTTTGAATACGACGACGCCTCCACGATGTTCTTCAAAGTCTTCAACGAGGAAGGCCGCCGCCTGGAGTGCTGCCCTGGAGGGGGCCGCCAGGATTGCGCAGCAATAGGCGTCGAGCCCGCCACTGGCCCTGCCGGTAGTTCCTCCAGCAGCAGCGATGGCTCCTGGGAGTCTAGCGAATCTCTGAGCTTGATGAGTCTCCGGAGACGAGCAAGGAGAGCTACGTGTCACCGAGCTCTCATCGTGCCCGGAGCGCGGCAGCGGCGTCAGCTCGTGTCGTCGATGATCTGGATGGGGTTGGCACCGGCCCCTCGTGGCCCACTGTTCATGATGGCGTCGCCCGTAGCCAGGGTTCCTCGGGGTTTTTTTCCTTATTTTGTTCCTGTAAGGAATTGAGACGAACCCCATGGGGGCGTGTAAAGAAGTTATAATGCTTTTGCTCCGGTGTTTATCATTTCTACTATAAGACTTGTGGTTGCATGTCTCGCTTTGGCACTGTCCCCCTTTTCGTCCTCGCGGTAGCTTAGCGCTCTATGCCGGTAGGTCCCAGTCCCCAGGCAGGCTTCAGCCGTCGCTGGTATGCCAGGTCGCGATGCCGTGGTCAAGGCCAGGAGGTGAGCGGCCCAAGGTCCGGTAAGAGTTCCTGAGGCGCGATGCTCAAGAGGTCCCCTTTGGCATGCAAGCAGCGTCCCAAAGGCAGAACAGGAAGGCAGCATTGCCAGAGCAAGGCTGCCCGATCCGAGAATTCCAATTGCAGCGTCACGCTAGCGCGGATATGTGACTTATCTTGTCAAGTCCAAGGCGGTTCCTTGCACAACATTCGTTCGCGCTTCAGCGGTAGTGTTACTGGGTGAGGCTCATGTCGGCTTCCCCCCTCCTTGCTCATCTACGTGCTCTGCATCCTCGGGTCCCGACCCTCGAGTAGGCTCAGCCACCGCCGGTATTCCAGGTCGCGGTGTCGTGGTCAAGTCCAGGAGGTGAGGGCTGTAGGTTCAATAGGAGCTCCTGAGGCGCGATGCTCAGGAGCCCCCCTTTAACACGCAAGCGACTTACACGAAAGGAGGGTGGTCGGCGGGGCCACCCGTAGCCAAGCTTCGTAGGTCCCTGCGGGTTAGTTCGCGGGGAGAATGCAGCTTATACTCGCGTTTGCTGTCCTGCCACTGATCTTTTCGCAAGAAGATGAAGGCACTGAGGGTCTGGTGAGGTGACGTGCGCGGAGAGGGCCGCGAGCCAGAGCTCGACCCCCTAGGTTTGTCAGCGTTGCAGGGACGGATCCGAGCACAAGCGTCATGCCAGCATGTGTATCCCCCGTTGCGGGATGAGCAGGAGACCAGTTAGCAATGTGGGATGCCGCGAAGGACAACAGACAAGTAAGCGATAATCATCAAGTAACTCATGGAAGGAGATAAGCTAGCTTGGATAAATGCAAGAATGATACACACCGCAGGGACGGACCCACGCGGCCTGGGGATGATGCAGCCTGAGGGGTGCCCCCAACAGGATAAGTTAAAGACGCAATAGGATACACGTCGCAGGGACAAGCCTGTGCGACTTGGGGCTAATGCTGCCCGAGGGCGCCCCCAACTGAATGAATCGGAAAGAGTCACCTGGCACCATTGTTGAAGGGATGTTGAAGCAGCTGAAGACGCATGTTGAAGAAGTTGCTCCTCACGAGTCGCCTGAGTCCAGAGCCTCGGGAGGCTCTGGGGGCCCGAGAGGCTCATGAAGAACCGTCGCCATTTCTGGCTGGACTATGTGATGCATGGCCTCCTGAGCCGCCAGAGTGCTCCGCAGGTGGCGCTGGAAGGCGACAACCGCGTTTGGCAAGTCGAATGACATTCGAACATAGCTGTGAGGTGGACCCTCGCACCAACCAACGCGCGAAGGCCAGAAACACTCCTGGGATGCGGCCCTATTGAGCCTTAGGATGTTGACGCAGACGCGTAGCTTGTTGTCCTCGCCAAGACAAAGAGTTGCGCCTGGTGCTGGGCGGCGATCGCCGCGCATGGCCCTCGCCTCTTGAAGCTCCTCGGTCGCCTTGGTGATGAACTCCTGAGCACTGGGCACTCCCTGCCTTGTGCCCTCATGAAGGAAGCGTGCGGTGAAGCATGCCTCCACGTGGTGCCTGAGCGCCTCCCTCGTGACATTGGCTAAGTCAGAGGCCCTCCAATAGAGAGCCCCCAAGCCCAGCCCGAGGAGGGTGCCAGGCGCGCCTTCCTATGCAATGGAGGGAGGCGCCCCGTCCGTGGGCGCAGGTCCTGAGGTGGTGCCGCTGGAGACACCGCTCTCCTGAAGCTCCTGGCTGCGCAGCTGCTTCTTCTTCTTGGGGACGGCCTCAGGTGGGTAGATGGCACCTTCATTGTCTGGGTCTTCGGCCGCCGCAGCCTGGTAGGCGCGCTTTAGAGAGCACACCGCATCCTTCTCCTTGCAAGCGACCGTGATGACGCCGCAGCTCCTTGACATCTTCAGGACGTTGTAACCATGATGGGTCACTGCCATGAACTTGGCCAGGGCCAGATACCCAAGGATGGCATTGTACGGAAGGCAGATGTGGGCGACATCGAAGTCAATGAGCTCAGTGCGGTAGTTGTCGCGCTTGCCGAAGGTGATAGGGAGGCGGATTTTCCCTATCGGGATGGTGGAGCCGTCGGTCACTCCTGAGAAGGGCTTGGTGGGCTACAACTGATCATATGGCACTTGGAGGCGATCAAACGTCCCGACAGAGAGAACATTGAGTCCTGCGCCGCCGTGGATGAGGGTCTTGGTGACAAGGACATTGCTGATGATTGGCGAGCAGAGCATCGAGAGAGCGCCGGCAGTTGCCGCGCACTTGATCTGGTCGGACGAGGTGAAGGTGATGGTGTACTTGGACCACCTGAGCGGGTGCGTGGCCTCGAGCCTGGGGAGGGCCGCGTTCACCTCACGAGCAAACTGCTTGAAGATGCGCTGGGAGGTTGGGGCCTGAGCGCCACCCAATATGCGGGCGATGGCGCGAGGCTCCTGGAAGCCCTCAGCCCCCTCGTCCTGGTGGTGGTCGACGTTCCTCCTTGGTGGTGGCGGCAGCGGAGGGAGGCCAGCATTGCCCTGAGGGTGGTCCTCACGAGCCTGGTCCCTCTAGGCGCCCTCACGAGGCTGATCCTTCCAGCGGTCCTCGCGAGGGCGGTCGCGCCACTCCTGGCAGGGGCCGCGGTCATCCCAGCGCCCTCCACTTCTGCCTCCTCCACGGTCGTAGCCTCGGTAGTTGCGCTTAGGGCGTCGTCCGAAGCGCTCGTTGCGGATGGCCCTAAGCTCCAGACGGTCGTTGTTGTTGTGGCTGTGTACGTTGTGGAAGGCGCAGAACGGGAAGTTGGCCTTGGATGACTCTAGGTGGTCGCAGCCGCGCTTCATCTCTAGCTCCGCCACGAGCACGGTAGTCCCCTTGCGCTTCACGTCCTTGGTCTTGGCCTTCTTGTCTTCTGGGTCGACAGCTGGAAGCTCGAGGAGGGAAAGGCATCCCTCTTCATCTCTCGCACACTTGTCGCCATATTGAACATCTCTAGAGCCGTGCACAGGTCCTCGTGTATGGCGAGCTCCTCCTTCATCTTGACATCACGAACGCCATCGGAGAATGCCGAGATGATGGCCTCGTCTGTCACCTTGGGGATGTTGAGGCGAACATTGTTGAAACGCTGGATGTACTTCTGCAGGGTTTTCCCTGGCTGCTGCTTGATGCGCCGCAGGTCACCAGCGGCAGGTGGGCGGGCGTGAGTGCCTTAGAAGTTGGAAACGAAACGCTCGCGCATCTCGCCCCAGGAGGAGATCGATCCCGCGGGCAGGTTCAGGAGCCACGAGCGCTCACCGTCTTTGAGAGCCATGGGAAACCAGTTCGCCATGACCTTCTCGTCGCCGTTGACAACCTCGATGCTCAGCTCGTAGAGCTGCAGGAACTCAGTAGGGTCGGGGGCGCCATCGTATCATGGAGGCAGATCGGGCTTGAACTTGCTGGGCCAGACAACGCTGCGCGGCTCGGGGGTGAAGGCTCGGCAGCCCATGGTGGTGACTGGAGCCCACCGTGGAGGTGGAGCCTGGTCTTGGTATCCGCACGCCGCCGACGGCGGTGGCGCGTGGTCTTGACGCGGCGGTGCTGGGAGCGCAGGAGCACCTTCCTGTGGCCGCGGGATTTCCTGGCAGCTTCCTTCTTCACGCGCGGGCGCCCTGCGAGGTGGGTCACGCCGCGAGGCCGCGCATCTTGGTGCGAGGTGATGTCTTGATGCGGAGGTGGCGGAGGTGCTCCATGGGCTACGTCACCCGCTACAGGAGGCGGACGGGGTAGTGAAAGGGACGGTGCATGGAAGCCCCCAGCGGCACTGACGAGCTCGGTGATGCGGTCTAGCCAATCCTCGTAGAGGTCGTCGACGGGGTGGTAGCGCAGGAGCTCATGCGCCATGAGCAGTGCAGCCTACGCGTCTGCAGACCTGTGGCGAGCGTGGGACGACGAGCTGGCCGGAGTTAACGACAGGGTGGCAGTGCGTCCGTCCCTCCGTACGGAGGGGTACAGCGACGAAGCTTGCTGCTCGTTCCCTGCCGGGCCGATGGCGGCGTTGGCAGCGGGTGATGGAGAGTGATGGGGAGGCCTGCCGACGGGCGCCATCTGGGCGACGCGAGCGTTGAGAGCGGCTTGGTGCTCAGCATGGGCTCGATGAGCGCCAGCCATGGAAGCAGTGGAGCAGTGGGGCGTCGATCGATGGAAGAGAGGTTTCAACACACCCCTACCTGGTGCGCCAAATGTCGGATTATGGGTTCCAGCAAACCCTTGAGAGGTTCAAACTCTGGGGTGCACACGAAGAACACTCTCTCCCCAACTCGCACACTCAACGATTCCACGGCCTAGCTAGACGAACCCGAAGAACAAGAGACACTAGGGTTTATCCTGGTTCGGGCCACCTTTCGGTGTAATACCCTACTCTAGTTTGCGGGTGGATTGCCTCGAGGGGATGAGCGTGAACTAGTACAATGGATGAGCAGCCTCAGGAGGTGAGGTGTTTGATTGCTCTCTGACTATAGCCCCAGAAAAGCTCATGTCTGCTAGGACTACGTCGGTATTTTCCCAAAGAGGAAGGGATGATGCAGCACAGCGACGGTAGGTATTTCCCTCAGTGAAGAAATCAAGGTTATCGAACCAGTAGGAGAACCAAGCAACACAACGTAAACAACACATGTACACAGATAACAACACCTCGCAACCCAACATGTGCTACCTCTTGAGCTTGCGTTGGTTTTCCCTTGAAGAGGAAAGGGTGATGCAGCATAGTAGCGTAAGTATTTCCCTTAGTTTTTGAGAACCAAGGTATCAATCTAGTAGGAGACTACACGCAAGTCCCTCGCACCTGCACAAACAAACAAGAACCTCGCAACCAACGTGATAAAGGGGTTGTCAATCCCTTCACGATCACTTACGAAAGTGAGATCTAATAATAAAGATAATAAGATAAATATTTTTGGTATTTTTATTGTATAGATTGGAAAATAAAGATTGCAAAATAGAAATAGGAAGTTGATAGGAAAATAATATGATGGAAGATAGACCCGGGGGCCATAGGTTTCACTAGTGGCTTCTCTCATGATAGCAAATTCTACGGTGGGTGAACAAATTACTGTCGAGCAATTGATAGAAAAGCGAATAGTTATGAGAATATCTAGGCATGATCATGTATATAGGCATCACGTCCGCGACAAGTAGACCGAAATGATTCTGCATCTACTACTATTACTCCACGCATCGACCGCTATCCAGCATGCATCTAGAGTATTAAGTTCATAAGAACAGAGTAACGCATTAGGCAAGATGACATGATGTAGAGGGATAAACTCAAGCAATATGATATAAACCCCATCTTTTTATCCTCGATGGCAACAATACAATACGTGCCTTGCTGCCCCTGTTGTCACTGGGACAGGACACCGCAAGATTGAACCCAAAGCTAAGCACTTCTCCCATTGCAAGAAAGATCAATCTAGTAGGCCAAACCAAACTGATAATTCGAAGAGACTTGCAAAGATATTTAAATCATGCATAAAATATTTTAGAGAAGAATCAAATATTGTTCATAGATAATCTTGATCATAAACCCACAATTCATCGGATCTCGACAAACACACCGCAAAAAGAATTACATCGAATAGATCTCCAAGAGAATCGAGGAGAACTTTGTATTGAGATCCAAAGAGAGGGAAGAAGCCATCTAGCTAATAACTATGGACCTGAAGGTCTGTGGTAAACTACTCACACATCATCGGAGAGGCTATGGTGTTGATGTAGAAGCCCTCCGTGATTGATTCCCCCTCCGGTAGAGCGACGGAAAAGGCCCCAAGATGGGATCTCACGGGTACAGAAGGTTGTGGCGGTGGAAATAGGGTTTCGTGGTGCTCCTAGATGTTTTTAGGGTATATGGGTATATATAGGAGGAAGAAGTACGTCGGTGGAGATGCAAGGGGCCCACGAGGGTGGGGGGCACGCCTACGCCCCTAGGCACGCCTCCCTGCCTCGTGGCTTCCTCGCTTCTTTCTTGACGTCCACTCCAAGTCTCCTAGATCACGTTTGTTCCAAAAATAACTCTCTCGAAGGTTTCATTCCGTTTTGATTCTGTTTGATATTCCTTTTCTGCGAAACACTGAAATGGGCAAAAAAACAGCAATTTGCACTGGGCCTTTGGTTAGTAGGTTAGTCCCAAAAATAATATAAAAATTTATATTAAAGCACATTAAACATCAAAACAGATAATATAATAGCATGAAATAATCAAAAATTATAGATACGTTGGAGACGTATCAAGCATCCCCAAGCTTAATTCCTGCTCGTCCTCGAGTAGGTAAATGATAAAAACAGAATTTTTGATGTGGAATGCTACCTAGCATAATTCTCAATGTAATTTTCTTTATTGTGGCATGAATGTTCAGATCCGAAAGATTCAAACAAAAGTTTAATATTGACATAAAAATAATAATACTTCAAGCATACTAGAAAAGCAATCATGTCTTCTCAAAATAACATGGCCAAAGCGAGTTATCCCTACAAAATCATATAGTCTGGCTATGCTCCATCTTCACCACACAAAATATTTAAATCATGCACAACCCCGATGACAAGCCAAGCAATTGTTTCATACTTTTGATGTTCTCAAACTTTTTCAATATTCACGCAATACATGAGCGTGAGCCATGGACATAGCACTATAGGTGGAATAGAATGGTGGTTGTGGAGAAGACAAAAAGGAGAAGACAGACTCACATCAACTAGGCGTATCAACGGGCTATGGAGATGCCCATCAATAGATATCAATATGAGTGAGTAGGGATTGCCATGCAACGGATGCACTAGCGCTATAAGTGTAAGAAATCTCAACAAAAGAACTAAGTGGGTGTGCATCCAACTTGCTTGCTCACGAAGACCTAGGGCATTTTGAGGAAGCCCATCATTGGAACATACAAGCCAAGTTATATAATGTAAAATTCCCACTAGTATATGAAAGTGACAACATAGGAGACTCTCTATCAGAAAGATCATGATGCTACTTTGAAGCACAAGTGTGGTAAAAGGATAGTAACATTGCCCCTTCTCTCTTTTTCTCTCTTTTTTCCTTTTTTTGGGCCTTCTCCCTTTTAATGGCCTTTTCTTTTCTCTTTATTTTTTTATTTTTCGTCCGGAGTCTCATCCCGACTTGTGGGGGAATCATAGTCTCCATCATCCTTTCCTCACATGGGACAATGCTCTAATAATGATGATCATCACACTTTTATTTACTTACAACTCGATACTTAGAACAAAATATGACTCTATGTGAATGCCTTCGGCGGTGTACCGGGATGTGAAATGACTCATGAGTGACATGTATGAAAAAATTATGAATGGTGGCTTTGCCACAAATATGATGTCAACTACATGATCATGCAAAGCAAAATGACAATGATGAAGCATGTCATAGCAAACGGAACGGTGGTAAGTTGCATGGCAATATATATCGGAATGGCTATGTAAATGCCATAATAGGTAGGTATGGTGGCTGTTTTGAGGAAGATATATGGTGGTTTTATGGTACCGACGAAATTTGCGCGGTACTAGAGAGGCTAGCAATGGTGGAAGGGTGAGAGTGCGTATAATCCATGGACTCAACATTAGTCATAAAGAACTCACATACTTATTGCAATCTATTAGTTATAGAAACAAAGTACTATGCGCATGCTCCTAGGGGATAGATTGGTAGGAAAATACCATCGCTCGTCCCCGACCGCCACTCATAAGGAAGACAATCAATAAATAAATCATGCTCCGACTTCATCACATAACGGTTCACCATACGTGCATGCTACGGGAATCACAAACTTTAGAACAAGTATTTATCAAATTCACAACTACTCAACTATCGTGACTCTAATATCACCATCTTCATATCTCAAAACAATCATCAAGTATCAAACTTCTCATAGTATTCAATGCACTTTTTATGATAGTTTTTATTATACCCATCTTGGATGACTATTATATTAAGACTAATTTTATAGCCAAAGCAAATTACCATGTTGTTCTAAAGGACTCTCAAAATTATATAAGTGAAGCATGAGAGATCAATGATTTCTATAAAATAAAACCACCACCGTGCTCTTAAAGATATAAGTGAAGCACTAGAGCAAAATTATCTATCTCAAAAGATATAAGTGAAGCACATAGAGTATTCTAATAAATTCCGATTCATGTGTGTCTCTCCAAAACATGTGTACAGCAAGTATTATTGTGGTAAACTAAAAATTAAAGACTCAAATCATACAAGACGCTCCAAGCAAAACACATATCATGTGGTGAATAAAAATATAGCATCAAGTAAAGTTACCGATGGACGAAGACGAAAGAGGGGATGCCTTCTGGGGCATCCCCAAGATTAGGATTTTGGTTGTCCTTGAATTTTACCTTGGGGTGCCTTGGGCATCCCCAAGCTTAGGCTCTTGCCACTCCTTATTTCAAAATCCATCAAATCTTTACCCAAAACTTGAAAACTTCACAACACAAAACTCAACATAAAATCTCATGAGCTCCGTTAGTATAAGATAACAAACCACCACTTCAAGGTACTGTAATGAACTTATTATTTATTTATTTATATTGGTGTTAAACCTACTGTATTCCAACTTCTCTATGATTCATACCCCCCGATACTAGCCATAGATTCATAAAAATAAGCAAACAACACACGAAAAACAGAATCTGTCAAAAACAGAACAGGCTGTAGTAATATGTAGGTTTAGAATACTTATGTAACCCCAAAAATTCTGAAATAAATTGGTAGACGTGAGTAATTTGTCTACTAATCATCTTCAAAAATAATCAATCTAATCTCACTCTCCAGCAAAGAATGACAGCAAATCTCGTGAGCGCTAAAGTTTCTGTTTTTTACAGCAAGATCACATAAACTTCCCCCAAGTCTTCCCAAAGGTTCTACTTGGCACAAACACTAATTAAGAGCATAAAACCACATCTAAACAGAATCTAGGTGAATTATTTATTACTAAAAAGAACCAAAAATCAATAAACAAAAATAAAATTGGGTTTCCTCCCAACAAGTGCTATCGTTTAACGCCCCTAGCTAGGCATAAAAACAAGAATAGATCTAGGTATTGTCATCTTTGGTATGTAATTCTTCAATAGAACACTTATAACCCTTAGGAGTTTCCTTCTTTTTATTAATGATCAAACTCCTAGGAAAGAAGTCAAGAAAATCATTTGTAGCAAAAGGTTCCTTAATGATAGTGAAAAAGTTGGGATGAACACTTATTGCTTTGAGGTCCGCATTTTCCTTACTAGAAGATTCACCCTTTTTATTTTTAGGCACATACATAAACTTGGAAACTCTAGTGGTAGGAGGATTTGGAGTATTTTTCAAGGAAGAAAAGACAGACCCTAAGTTGGTAATAATATCCTCAAGTTTATCAATCCTTGTGGAATCTTGATCTATCTTTTCGTTAACTATGGGTTCTTTTTCTTTAAAACTTTTCAAAGTAACTCCCACCTTAGATCCATATTGGGTAATCTGGTTGTGGATCTTTTTATCCAAATTCTCAATCAACTCTACAGTGGCAACTTTATTTTCAATAATTTCAAGCCTTTGCATCACATGTTCCAAAGTTAAAATAGTTCCATTAACCAAGAGAGGTGGTGGCCCAAACAAATCTATCATAGCATTATAAGAATCAAAAGTATGGCTACCCAAGAAATTCCCTTCGATAATGGTATCAAGAATATATCTATTCGAACGGGTGATGCCTACATAAAAATTGCGAAGAAGAACGGAAGTGCACTGCTTCCTAGTGGATCTATTCTGAGCATTGCAAATTCTATACCAAGCATCTTTTAAATTTTCTCCCTCCCTTTGTTTAAAATTGAGAACTTCATGATCGGGAGTACTAATAATGATAGAAGGACTAGCCGTGATAGCAAAAACCAATGACCCAACACACGAACACACAAGAGGCAAGCAAAAAGAGACAGGCGGAAAAGAGGCGGACTGAAAAGAAGGCGAATAAAACGGCAAGGGTGAAGTGGGGGAGAGGAAAACGAGAGGCAAATAGCAAATAATATAATGCGAGGGATAAGAGTTTGTGATGGGTACTTGGTATGTATTGACTTGTGTGTAGATCAACCCGGCAACGGCGCCAGAAATGGCTTGTTGACGGGAGATCAAATCTTGACTTGACTCGGTGCAACCTCCCCGGCAACGGCGCCAGAAATCCTTCTTGCTACCTCTTGAGCTTGCGTTTGTTTTCCCTTGAAGAGGAAAGCGTGATGCAGCACAATAGCGTAAGTATTTCCCTTAGTTTTTTAGAACCAAGGTATCAATCAAGTAGGAGACTACACGCAAGTCCCTCGTACCTGCACAAACAAACAAGAACCTCGCAACCAACGTGATAAAGGGGTTGTCAATCCATTCACGGTCACTTACGAAAGTGAGATCTAATAAGGATAATAAGATAAATATTTTTGGTATTTTTGTTGTATAGATTGGAAAATAAAGATTGCAAAATAGAAATAGCAAGTTGATAGGAAAATAATATGATGGAAGATAGACCCGGGGGCCATAGGTTTCACTAGTGGCTTCTCTCATGATAGCAAATTCTACGGTGGGTGAACAAATTAATGTCGAGCAATTGATAGAAAAGTGCATAGTTATGAGAATATCTAGGCATGATCATGTATATAGGCATCACGTCCGCGACAAGTAGACCGAAATGATTCTGCATCTACTACTATTACTCCACACATCGACCGCTATCAGCATGCATCTAGAGTATTAAGTTCATAAGAACAGAGTAACGCATTAGGCAAGATGACATGATGTAGAGGGATAAACTCAAGCAATATGATATAAACCACATCTTTTTATCCTTGATGGCAACAATACAATACGTGCCTTGCTGCCCCTGATGTCACTGGGAAAGGGCACCGCAAGATTGAACCCAAAGCTAAGCACTTCTCCCATTGCAAGAAAGATCAATCTAGTAGGCCAAACCAAACTAATAATTCGAAGAGACTTGCAAAGATATTTAAATCATGCATAAAATATTGGAACAATTGTATTGGTGCCCCTAGTTGGGTCACACTCGACTGATTTGCCCCTAGTTTTTCAATAATTGCGGTTTTGCCCAGCTCACTTCACTCGCCTTGTGTTTTTGCCCTTCCGGGGCGGTTCCGACCAATGAGCAGTCGCCACATGGCAAACCGTGATTAGTCGGAACCGTCCTGGAAGGGCAAAAACACAAGGCGAGTGAAGTGAGCTGGGCAAAACTGCAATTGTTGAAAAACTAGGGGCAAATCAGTCGAGTGTGACCCAACTAGGGGCACGAATGCAAAAATCCCTAAAATATTTTAGAGAAGAATCAAATATTGTTCATATATAATCTTGATCATAAACCCACAATTCATCGGATCTCGACAAACACACCGCAAAAAGAATTACATCGAATAGATCTCCAAGAGAATCGAGGATAACTTTGTATTGAGCTCCAAAGAGAGAGAAGAAGCCATCTAGCTAATAACTATGGACCCGAAGGTCTTTGGTAAACTACTCACACATCATCGGAGAGGCTATGGTGTTGATGTAGAAGCCCTCCGTGATTGATTCCCCCTCCGGCAGAGCGACGGAAAAGGCCCCAAGACGGGATCTCGCGGGTACATAAGGTTGCGGCGGTGGAAATAGGGTTTTGTGGTGCTCCTGAATGTTTTCAGGGTATATGGGTATATATAGGAGGAAGAAGTACATCGGTGGAGATGCAAGGGGCCCACGAGGGTGGGGGGCACGCCTACCCCCCTAGGCGCGCCTCCTTGCCTCGTGGCCTCCTCGCTTCTTTCTTGACGTCCACTCCAAGTCTCCTGGATCATATTTGTTCCAAAAATAACTCTCCCGAAGGTTTCATTCCGTTTTGATTCTGTTTGGTATTCCTTTTCCGTGAAACACTGAAATGGGCAAAAAAAACAGCAATTTGCACTCGGCCTTTGTTTAGTAGGTTAGTCCCAAAAATAATATAAAAAGGTATATTAAAGCCCATTAAACATTCAAAACAAAAAATATAATAGCATGGAACAATCAAAAATTATAGATACGTTGGAGACGTATCAACGTGTTAAAGGGGTTGTCAATCCCTTTCAGGTAGCGATGCCAGAAATTTGTAGTAGATTGAAATAATAGATCGCAATAAGTGCAGCAAAGTATTTTTGTATTTTTGGTTTAATAGATCTGAATAAAAATGCAAAGTAAAAGTAGATCGCAAGCAAATATATGAGAAAGAAGACCCGGGGGCCGTAGGTTTCTCTAGTGGCCTCTCTCGAGAAAGATAGCAAACGGTGGGTAAACAAATTACTGTTGGGCAATTGATAGAACCTCAAATAATTATAATGATATCCAGGCAATGATCATTACATAGGCATCACGTCCAAAATTAGTAGACCGACTCCTGCCTGCATCTACTACTATTACTCCACACATCGACCGCTATCCAGCATGCATCTAGTGTATTAAGTTCATGGAAAAACAGAGTAAATGCAATAAGAATGATGACATGATGTAGAAAAGATCCATTTATCTATTGCGTAGATATAGATCCCATCTTTTTATCCTTAGTAGCAACGATACATACGTGTCGGTTCCCTTTCTGTCACTGGGATCAAGCACCGTAAGATCAAACCCACTACCAACACCTCTTCCCATTGAAAGATAAAAAGATCAAGTTGGCCAAATAAAATCCAAATATCGGAGAAGAAATACGAGGCTATAAGAGATCATGCATATAAGAGATCAAAGAAACTCAAATAACTTTCATGGATATAAAAAGATATGACTGATCATAATCTCGAAGTTCATCAAATCCCAACAAACACACCACAAAAAGAGTTACATCATATGGATCTCCAAGAGACCATTGTATTGAGAATTCAGCAAGAGAGAGCAAGCCATCTAGCTACTAACTAAGGACCCGAAGGTCTACAAAGAACTACTCACGCATCATCGGAGAGGCACCAATGGAGGTGGTGAACCACATCCGAGATGGTGTCTAGATTGGATCTGGTGGTTATGGACTCTGTGGCAGCTGGATGAATATTTTGTCAACTCCCCTAGGGTTCTGGTATTTTGGGGTATTTATAGAGCAAAGAGGCGGTATGGGGGCACCCGAGGTGGGCACAACCCACCAGGGCACGCCCTGGTGGGTTTTCCCCTCCTCGGGACTCCCCCAGGTGCAACCAGGGCCCAACATGTTCCTTCTGGTCCATACAAAATCTTCGTAAAGTTTCGTGGCATTTGGACTCCGTCTGATATTGATTTTCTGCGATGTAAAAACACGGAAAAACAGGAACTGGCACTTGGCTATGTCAATAGGTTAGTACCAAAAAATGATATAAAATGACTATAAAATGATTATAAAACATCCAAGATTGATAATATAACAGCATGGAACAATCAAAAATTATAGATACGTTGGAGACGTATCAGCATCCCTAAACTTAACTCCTACTCGTCCTCGAGTAGGTAAGTGATAAAAACAGAATTTTTGATGTGGAATGTTGCCTATCATGTCATATCATATTATTTTCCTTATAGCATGGACAATTGGACTTTTAGTTGTTCAAAGCAATAGTCTAGCGTTGACATAATAATACTCAAGCGTATCAACAAGCAACCATGTCTTTCAAAATATCAATGCTAAAATAAGTTATCCCTAGCCCAGTATGCTCAACCATTGACCCATTCATGAAACACACTCGAATATTAGCTACGCCCAATACTTAAGTACGATCATATTGCCTCCTAGTTGGTGCTTTTATAAGAGAAGATGGAGACTCAAAATAAAAATTGCATAAAATAAAAGAAAGGCCCTTCGCGAGGGAAGTAGGGATTTGTAGAGGTGCGAGAGCTCATAGCGAAAAGCTTAGAGATAAAAACATTTTGAGAGGTGTATCCATCCCACCAACGAAAACGACTTAGAGTTCCCAATACTTTCCATGCATAGATATATCACAGGCGGTTCCCAAACAAAAAATAAAGTTTATTCCTTTTTCCACCATACTTTCACTTAGTCGTATCCACGGGTGCCCTCCTGAAGGAAATATGCCCTAGAGGCAATAATAAAGTTATTATTTATTTCCTTATATCATGATAAATGTTTATTATTCATGCTAGAATTGTATTAACCAGAAACATAATACATGTGTGAATACATAGACAAACAAAGTGTCACTAGTATGCCTCTACTTGACTAGCTTGTTAATCAAAGATGGTTATGTTTCCTAACCATGAACAATGA
Organism: Triticum aestivum; assembly: GCF_018294505.1. Taxonomy (NCBI): domain Eukaryota; kingdom Viridiplantae; phylum Streptophyta; class Magnoliopsida; order Poales; family Poaceae; genus Triticum; species Triticum aestivum. Next base: position 262,687,996 of record NC_057794.1, read on the forward strand.
GTTGTTATTTGATTAACGGGATCACATCATTAAGAGAATGATCTGATTGACATGACCCATTTCATTAGCTTAGCACCCGATCGTTTAGTATGTTGCTATTGCTTTCTTCATGACTTATACATGTTCCTATAACTATGAGATTATGCAACTCCCGTTTACCGGAGGAACACTTTGGGTACTACCAAACATCACAACGTAACTGGGTGATTATAAAGGAGTACTACAGGTGTCTCCAAAGGTACATGTTGGGTTGGCGTATTTCGAGATTAGGTTTTGTTACTCCGATTGTCAGAGAGGTATCTCTGGGCCCTCTCGATAATGCACATCACTTAAAGCCTTGCAAGCATTGCAACTAAATGAGTTAGTTGCGGGATGATGTATTACAGAACGAGTAAAGAGACTTACCGGCAACGAGATTGAACTAGGTATTGGAATACCGACGGTCGAATCTCGGGCAAGTAACATACCGATGACAAAGGGAACAACGTATGTTGTTATGCGATCTGACCGATAAAGATCTTCGTAGAATATGTAGGAGCCAATATGGGCATCCAGGTCCCGCTATTGGTTATTTACCGGAGACGTGTCTCGGTCATGTCTACATTGTTCTCGAACCCGTAGGGTCCGCATGCTTAAGGTTTCGATGACAGTTATATTATGAGTTTATCAGTTTTGATGTACCGAAGGAGTTCGGAGTCCCGGATGAGATCGGGGACATGACGAGGAGTCTCAAAATGGTCGAGACGTAAAGATTGATATATTGGACGACTATATTCGGACATCGGAAAGGTTCCGAGTGATTCGGGTATTTTTCGGAGTACCGGGTAGTTACGGGAGAAGCAATGGGCCTTGATGGGCTTTAGTGGGAAGAGGAGAAAGGGCCAAGGGGCTGCTGCGCCCCCCCTCCCCTCTAGTCCGAATTGGACTAGGGAAAAGGGGGCCGGCCACCTCTCCTTCTCCTCCACTTCCTTCTCCCTTCCTCCCCTCTTGGTGGGCTCCTACTAGGACTTGGAGTCCTAGTAAGACTCCACATCCTGGCCGCACCTAGCCTTGGCCGGCCTCCTCCTCCTCCATCCTTTATATACTGAGGCAAGGGGCACCCCATGAACACAAGTTGATCCACGTGATCTATTCCTTAGCCGTGTGCGGCGCCCCCAGCCACGATAGTCCTCGATAATATTGTAGCGGTGCTTAGGCGAAGCCCTGCAGCAGTAGTACGTCAAGATCGTCACCACACCGTCGTGCTGACGGAACTCTTTCCCGACACTTTGCTGGATCGGAGTCCGGGGATCATCATTGAGCTGAACGTGTGCTAAAACTCGGAGGTGCCGTAGTTTCGGTGCTTGATCGGTCGGGCTGTGAAGACGTACGACTACATCAACCAAACGCTTCCGTTGTCGATCTACTAGGTATGTAGATCATACTCCCCCTCTCGTTGCTATGCATCACCATGATCTTGCGTGTGCGTAGGAAATTTTTTGAAATTGCTACATAACCCAACAGTGGCATCCGAGCCAGGTTTTATATGTTGATGTTATATGCACGAGTAGAACACAAATGAGTTGTGGGCGATATAAGTCATACTGCTTACCAGCATGTCATACTTTGGTTCGGCGGTATTGTTGGATGAAGCGGCCCGGACCAACATTACGCGTACGCTTACGCGAGACCGGTTCTCCCGACGTGCTTTGCACAAAGGTGGCTAGCGGGTGACAGTTTCTCCAACTTTAGTTGAACCGAGTGTGGCTACGCCCGGTCCTTGCGAAGGTTAAAACAGCACCAACTTGACAAACTATCATTGTGGTTTTGATGCGTAGGTAAGATTGGTTCTTGCTTAAGCCCGTAGCAGCCACGTAAAACTTGCAACAACAAAGTAGAGGACGTCTAACTTGTTTTTGTAGGGCATGTTGTGATGTGATATGGTCAAGATATGATGCTAAATTTTATTGTATGAGATGATCATGTTTTGTAACCGAGTTATCGGCAACTGGCAGGAGCCATATGGTTGTCGCTTTATTGTATGCAATGCAATCGCGCTGTAATGCTTTACTTTATCACTAAGCGGTAGCGATAGTCATGGAAGCATAATATTGGCGAGACGACAACGATGCTACGATGGAGATCAAGGTGTCGCGCCGGTGACGATGGTGATCACGACGGTGCTTCGAAGATGGAGATCACAAGCACAAGATGATGATGGCCATATCATATCACTTATATTGATTGCATGTGATGTTTATCTTTTGTGCATCTTATCTTGCTTTGATTGACGGTAGCATTATAAGATGATCTCTCACTAATTATCAAGAAGTGTTCTCCCTGAGTATGCACCGTTGCGAAAGTTCTTCGTGCTGAGACACCACGTGATGATCGGGTGTGATAGGTTCTATGTTCAAATACAACGGGTGCAAAACAGTTGCACATGCGGAATACTCAGGTTATACTTGACGAGCCAAGCATATACAGATATGGCCTCGGAACACGGAGACCAAAAGGTCGAGCATGAATCATATAGTAGATATGATCAACATAGTGATGTTCACCAATGATACTACTCCATCTCACGTGATGATCGGACATGGTTTAGTTGATTTGGATCACGTGATCACTTAGAGGATTAGAGGGATGTCTATCTAAGTGGGAGTTCTTAAGTAATATGATTAAATTGAACTTAAATTTATCATGAACTTAGTCTTGGTAGTATTTTGCAAATTATGTTGTAGATCAATAGCTCGCGTTGTTGCTTCCCTGTGTTTATTTTGATATGTTCCTAGAGAAAATTGTGTTGAAAGATGTTAGTAGCAATGATGCGGATTGGATCCGTAATCTGAGGTTTATCCTCATTGCTGCATAGAATAATTATGTCCTTGATGCACTGCTAGGTGACAGACCTATTGCAGGAGCAGATGCAGACGTTATGAACGTTTGGCTAGCTCAATATGATGACTACTTGATAGTTTAGTGCACCATGCTTAATGGCTTAGAATCGGGACTTCAAAGACGTTTTGAACGTCATGGAGCATATGAGATGTTCTAGGAGTTAAAGTTAATATTTCAAGCAAATACCCGAGTTAAGAGATATGAAGTCTCCAACAAGTTCTATAGCTAAAAGATGGAGGAGAATCGCTCAACTAGTGAGCATGTGCTCAGATTGTCTGAGTACTACAATCGCTTGAATCAAGTGGGAGTTAATCTTCCAGATAAGATAGTGATTGACAGAATTCTCTAGTCACCATCACCAAGTTAATAGAACTTCGTGATGAACTATGATATGCAAGGGATAACGGAAACGATTCCCAAGCTCTTCGTAATGCGGAAGTTGACGAAAGTAGAAATCGAGAATAACATCAAGTGTTGATGGTAGACAAGACCACTAGTTTCAAGAAAAGGGCAGAGGGAAGAAAGGGAACTTCAAGAAGAACGGCAAGCAAGTTGCTGCTCAAGTGAAGAAGCCCAAGTCTGGTCCTAAGCCTAAGACTAAGTGTTTCTACTGCAAAGGGACTGGTCACTGGAAGCGGAAGTACCCCAAGTGATTGGCAGATAAGAAGGATGGCAAAGTGAACATAAGTATATTTGATATACATGTTATTGATGTGTACTTTACTAGTGTTTATAGCAACCCCTCAGTATTTGATACTAGTTCAGTTGCTAAGATTAGTAACTCAAAATGGGAGTTGCAGAATAAACAGAGACTAGTTAAGGGTGAAGTGACGATGTGTGTTGGAAGTAGTTCCAAGATTGATATGATCATCATCGCACTTTCGGGATTAGTGTTGAACCTGAATAAGTGTTATTTGGTGTTTGCGTTAAGCATGAATATGATTTGATCATGTTTATTGTAATACGGTTATTCATTTAAGTAAGAGAATAAATTGTTGTTCTGTTTACATGAATAAAACCTTATATGGTTACACACCCAATGAAAATAGTTCGTTGGATCTCGATCGTAGTGATACACATAATCATAATATTGAAACCAAAAGATGCGAAGTTAATAATGATAGTGCAACTTATTTGTAGCACTGCCGTTTAGGTCATATTGGTGTAAAGCGCATGAAGAAACTCCATGCTGATGGGATTTTGGAATCACTTGATTATGAATCACTTGATGCTTGCGAACCATGCCTCATGGGCGAGATGACTAAGACTCCGTTCTCCGGAGCGAGCAACTGACTTATTGGAAATAATACATACTGATGTATGCGGTCCGATGAGTGTTAAGGCTCACGGCAAGTATCGTTATTTTCTGAACTTCACAGATGATTTGAGCAGATATGGGTATATCTACTTGATGAAACATAAGTCTGAAACATTTGAAAAGTTCAAAGAATTTCAGAGTAAAGTGGAAAATCATCGTGACAAGAAAATAAAGTTTCTATGATCTGATCGCGAAGACAAATATTTGAGTTACGAGTTTGGTCTTCAATTAAAACAATGTGGAATAGTTTCACAAACTCATGCCACATGGAACACCACAGCATAATGGTGTGTTCGAACGTCATAACCGTACTTTATTGGATATAGTGCAATCTATGATGTCTCTTACCGTTCTACCACTATCGTTTTGGGGTTATGCATTAGAGACAGCTGCATTCACGTTAAATAGGGCACCATCTAAATCCGTTGAGACGACACCGTATGAATTATGGTTTGGCAAGAAACCTAAGCTGTCGTTTCTTAAAGTTTGGGACTGCGATGCTTATGTGAAAAAGTTTCAACATGATAAGCTCGAACCCAAATCGGAGAAGTAAATCTTCATAGGATATCCAAAGGAAACTATTGGATACACCTTCTATCACAGATCCGAAGGCAAGACTTTTGTTGCTAAATTCAGAAACTTACCAGAGAAGGAGTTTCTCTCGAAAGAAGTGAGTGGGAGGAAAGTAGAAAACTTGATAAGGTAATTGTACCTTCTCCCTTATTGGAAAGTAGTTCATCACAAAAATATGTTCTTGTGACTACTACACCAATTAGTGAGGAAGCTAATGATGATGATCATGTAACTTCAGATCAAGTTACTACCGAATCTCGTAGGTAAACCAGAGTGAGGTCCGCACCAGAGTGGTACAGTAATCCTGTTCTGGAAGTCATGTTACTAGACCATGACGAACTTGCGAACTATGAGGAAGCGATGATGAGCCCAGATTCCGCGAAATGGTTTGAGGCCATGAAATCTGAGATATGATCCATGTATGAGAACAAAGTATGGACTTTGGTTGACTTGCCCGATGATCGGCAAGCCATAGAAAATAAATGGATCTTCAAGAGGAAGACGGACGCTGATAGTAGTGTTACTATCTACAAAGCTAGAATTGTCGCAAAAGGTTTTCGACAAGTTCAAGGTGTTGACTACGATGAGATTTTCTCACTCGTATCTATGCTTAAGTCTGCCCGAATCATGTTAGCAATTGCCGCATTTTATGGAATCTGGCAAATGGATAAACAAAACTGCATTCCTTAATGGATTTGCTAAAGAAGAGTTGTATACGATGCAACTAGAAGGTTTTGTTGATCCTAAAGGTGTTAACTAAATATGCAAGCTCCAGCGATCCATCTATGGACTGGTGCAAGAATCTCGGAGTTGGAATATATGCTTTGATAAGTTGATCAAAGCATATAGTTTTATACAGACTTGCGGTGAAGCCTGTATTTACAAGAAAGTGAGTGGGAGCACTACAGCATTTCTGATAAGTATATGTGAATGACATATTGTTGATCGGAAATAATGTAGAATTATTCTGTAAAGCATAAAGGAGTGTTTGAAAGGAGTTTTTCAAAGAAAGACTTCGGTAAAGCTGCTTACATATTGAGCTTCAAGATCTATAGAGATAGATCAAGACGCTTGATAAGTTTTTTCAACGAGTACATACCTTGACAAGATTTTGAAGTAGTTCAAAATGGAGCAGTCAAAGAAAGAGTTCTTGCCTATATTACAAGGTGTGAAGTTGAGTAAGACTCAAAGCCCGACCACGGCAGAAGATAGAAAGAGAATGAAAGTCATTCCCTATGCCTTGGCCATAGGTTCTATAAAGTATGTCATGCTGTGTACCAGATCTATTGTATACCCTACACTGTGTTAAGCAAGGGAGTACAATAGTGATCTAAGAGTAGATCACTGGACAGCGGTCAAAATTATCCTTAGTGGAATAAGGAAATATTTCTCAATTATGGAGGTGACAAAAAGGTTCGTCGTAAAAAGTTACGTCGATGCAAGTTTTGACACAGATTTGGATGACTCTAAGTCTCGATCTAGATACATATTGAAAGTGGGAGCAATAAGCTAGAGTAGCTCCGTGCAAAGCATTGTTGACATAGAAATTCGCAAAATACTTACGGATCTGAATGTGGCAGACCCGTTGACTAAAATTATCTCACAAACAAAACATGATCACACCTTAGTACTCTTTGGGTGTTAATCACATAGCGATGTGAACTAGATTACTGACTCTAGTAAACCCTTTTGGGTGATTGATCACATATCGATGTGAACTATGGGTGTTAATCACATGGTGATGTGAACTATTGCTGTTAAATCACATGGCGATGTGAACTAGATTATTGACTCTAGTGCAAGTGGGAGACTGAAGGAAATATGCCCTAGAGGCAATAATAAAGTTATTATTTATTTCCTTATATCATGATAAATGTTTATTATTCATGCTAGAATTGTATTAACCGGAAACATAATACATGTGTGAATACATAGACAAACAAAGTGTCACTAGTATGCCTCTACTTGACTAGCTCGTTAATCAAAGATGGTTATGTTTCCTAACCATGAACAATTAGTTGTTATTTGATTAACGGGATCACATCATTAAGAGAATGATCTGATTGACATGACCCATTCCATTAGCTTAGCACCTGATCGTTTAGTATGTTGCTATTGCTTTCTTCATGACTTATACATGTTCCTATAATTATGAGATTATGCAACTCCCGTTTACCGAAGGAACACTTTGGGTACTACCAAACGTCACAACATAACTGGGTGATTATAAAGGAGTACTACAGGTGTCTCCAAAGGTACATGTTGGGTTGGCGTATTTCGAGATTAGGTTTTGTCACTCCGATTGTCGTAGAGGTATCTCTGGGCCCTCTCGGTAATGCACATCACTTAAAGCCTTGCAAGCATTGCAACTAAATGAGTTAGTTGAGGGATGATGTATTACAGAACGAGTAAAGAGACTTACCGGCAACGAGATTGAACTAGGTATTGGAATACCGACGATCGAATCTCGGGCAAGTAACATACCGATGACAAAGGGAACAACGTATGTTGTTATGCGGTCTGACCGATAAAGATCTTCATAGAATATGTAGGAGCCAATATGGGCATCCAGGTCCCTCTATTGGTTATTGACCGGAGACGTGTCTCGGTCATGTCTACATTGTTCTCGAACCCGTAGGGTCCGCACGCTTAAGGTTTCGATGACAGTTATATTATGAGTTTATGAGTTTTGATGTACCGAAGTAGTTCGGAGTCTCGGATGAGATCGGGGACATGACGAGGAGTCTCGAAATGGTCGAGATGTAAAGATCGATATATTGGATGACTATATTCGGACATCGGAAAGGTTCCGAGTGATTCGGGTATTTCGGAGTACCGAGTAGTTACGGGAGAAGCAATGGGCCTTTATGGGCTTTAGTGGGAAGAGGAGAAAGGGCCAAGGGGCTGCTGTGCCCCCCTCCCCTCTAGTCCGAATTGGACTAGGGAAAAGGGGGCCGGCCACCTCTCCTTCTCCTCCACTTCCTTCTCCCTTCCTCCCCTCTTGGTGGACTCCTACTAGGACTTGGAGTCCTAGTAGGACTCCACATCCTGGCCGCACCTAGCCGTGGCCGGCCTCCTCCTCCTCCATCCTTTATATACTGAGGCAAGGGGCACCCCATGAACATAAGTTGATCCACGTGATCTATTCCTTAGCCATGTGCGCCGCCCCCCGCCACCATAGTCCTCGATAATATTGTAGCGGTGCTTAGGCGAAGCCCTTCAGCAGTAGTACGTCAAGATCGTCACCACGCCGTCGTGCTGACGGAACTCTTCCCTGACACTTTGCTGGATCGGAGTCCAGGGATCGTCATCGAGCTGAATGTGTGCTAAAACTCGGAGGTGCCATAGTTTCGGTGCTTGATCGGTCGGGCCGTGAAGACGTACGACTACATCAACCAAACGCTTCCGTTGTCGATCTACTAGGTATGTAGATCGTACTCCCCCTCTCGTTGCTATGCATCACCATGATCTTGCGTGTGCGTAGGAATTTTTTTGAAATTACTACATAACCCAACACCTCCATACCAACACTTTCCAAGGAATTTATTATTTGACAACATAAAGTAAATTCATTTTTTTGCATTTCGGGACTGGGCTTCCCTAATACCTTTGCCTTACTCTCGTGCAATGACAAGTGAATAAACAATCATCTTGAGAATAACATATCTAGCATGGAAAATATTAGCCACCCCTCACCGCTCCGCGAGCGAAACAAACACACAAAAGAGAAGTTTATTTTGAAAATTAGAGAAGGGACATGCAAATTTGCTTAGAACGGCAAAAGAGTACCACATATAGGTAGATATAGTGGACTCATGTGGCAAAACTGGGTTAAAGGTTTTTGGATGCACAAGTAGTTATCATACTTAGTGCAAAATGAAGGCTAGCAAAAGATTGGGAAGCGACCAACTAAGAAACATATAATCTCATAAGCAAGCATTAAGCATAAATAACACCGAATAATGCACCATAAATCGGATATAATTTCATTGCATGACTATTGACTTTCGTACTTGCATAGGGAATCACAAACCTTAACACCAATATTCTTACTAAAGCATAATTACTCATCAAGATGACTCACATATCACATCATCATATCTCAAAACTATTACTAAGAATCAAGTTTGTTTTGTCCAATGATCTTCATGAAAGTTTTTATTATATCCTTCTTGGATATCTATCACTTTGGGACTACTTTTCACATGTTGCTTTTCATAAGCTCAAACAAATATAAGTGAAGATCATGAGCATAATAAATTTTTCTTTCTCTCAAATAAATTTAAGTGAAGCAAGAGAGAATTTCTTAAAAAAATTAATAACTCTAAAATAAATCTAAGTGAAGCAAGAGAGCATTTCTTCAAAAATACTAAGCACACCGTGCTCAAAAACATATAAGTGAAGCACTAGAGCAAGTCCTAACTCATAAAAGATTTAAGTGAAGCACATAGAGCAATTCTAACAAGTCTTGACATAATTTTGGCTCTCTCAAATAGTTGTGTCCAGCAAGGATTGATGACTTAAAACACAAAATAAAATATGCAAAGACTCATATCATACAAGACGTTCCAAGCAAAACACATATCATGTGACGAATAAAAATATAGTCTCGAGTAAAATACCGATAGTTGTTGGAAGAAAGCCGGGATGCCACTCGGGGCATCCCCAAGCTTAGTTGGTTGATCATTTTTGGATGATAGCTTGGGATGTCGGGGCATCCCCAAGCTTAGCCTCTTCCATCCTTCCTTCATCCATCGTAAGATAACCCAAAATTTGAAAACTTCAATCACACAAAACTCAACAAAACCTTCGTGGGATCCGTTAGTATAAGAATAATAAATCACTACTATAAGTGTTGTATCAAACCAATTCATATTTTGTTTTTTGTATTATATCTACTGTATTCCAACTTTTCTATGGAAAAAACTAATCAAAGAAAACCATAGAGCCATCAAAATAAGCACACAACACAAAGAAAACAGAATCTGTCAAAACAGAACAGTTTGTAGCAATCTGACTATTTCGAATACTTCTGTAACTCCATAAATTGTGAAAAAATAGGACGACCTGAGAAATATGTATATTCATCTACTGCAAGTGGAATGGGTATTTTATCACTCTATGGTAAAAAAATGAAAATTGATTTAGCATGCGCAAAAGTTTCTGTTTTTTCAGCAAGATCAAACAACTATCACCCAAGAAGATCCTAAAGGCTTTACTTGGCACCAACACTAATTAAAACATAAAAAACACAATCATAACAGTAGAATAATTGTTATAACACACAAAAACAGAAAGCAAAAGGCAAAAATAAATTTTATTCATTGGGTTGCCTCCCAACAAGCTCTATAGTTTTACGCCCTTAGCTAGGCATAAAGCAAGGATCTAAGTTTTGTCATCTTTGGTTCGAGATTCATAAGATGCCCTCATAATTGATTCATAAGGTGGCTTAATTCTAGTTCTAGGAAAGTGTTCATATCCTTCCTCAAAGAAAATTGGAACTTAATATTGCCTTCTTTCATATCAATCACGGCACCGATAGTGCGTAAAAACGGTCTACCAAGAATAATTGGACAAGACGGATTGCAATCAATATCAAGAACAATCTATGGGCACATAATTACTATTTGCAAGAATAAGAACATCATTAATTCTTCCCATAGGCTTTTTAATAGTAGAATCCGCCAAGTGCAAATTCAAAGAACACGATTCAAGATTGGTAAGACCAAGCACGTCACATAAAGATTTCGAAATTGTAGAAACACTAGCATTGTAGAAACACTAGCTCCCAAGTCACACAAAGCAAAACACTCATAATTTTTAATCTTGAATTTGTAGTAGGTTCCCATTCATCATGCAATTTTCTAGGAATTGAAACTTCCAATTCCAATTTTTCTTCAAGAGCTTTCATCATAGCATCAACAATATGTTTAGTAAAAGCTTTATTTTGTTCATAGGCATGGGGTGAATTTATCATGGTCTTATGGATTGCAACAAAGAAATACAATCAATCAAAGAGCAACTATCATAATTAAAGTCTTTTTAATCCAAAAGAGTGGGCACATCACTAGCTAAAGTTTTGACCTCTCCAAACCCATTTTTATCATTTTTCTCAACAAGATTTTCACCCTCCGAAATATTGGGACGCCTTCTACCTAAAGTTGACTCATCTCCAGTCCCTTTTTCATCAATATTAACTTCAGTGAAGAAGGAATCAATAGAAGAAACACCAACCATTTTAAGATCTTCATCACTTTTACGAAAGAAATCACTAGAAAATGCCTTTTCCAAAAATTCTCTTTTAGCTCTAAGCATAGCAGTTCTTTTCTTACTTTCATCCATAGAAACATAAAGAGCCTTAATTGATTCATCTACTTTAGGCACAAAAAATTCCATCTTGAGATTTTCGACATCATGAGCAATTCTATCAACACTTCTAGACAAATCATCAACCTTATTCAACTTTTCTTCTATGGAAGTGTTGAAATTTTTTGCGTGTTGATAAATTCTTTAATATTATTCTCAAGATCAAAGGTATTCCCATTATTATCGTAAGATTGATTCCCATATGAATTACCATAATTATTAGAGGAATTACTAGGAAAAGGCCTAGGATTAAAATTACCTCTATAAGCATTGTTGTTGAAATTATTTCTAGAAATGAAATTCACATCAATGGCATCACTATTTTGCTCAATCAAAGTAGACAAAGGCATATCATTAAGATCAATAGGAGCACTTCTACTAGCAACCAATTTCTCAAGAGCATCAACTTTTCACTAAAAGAAGAAATTTCTTCCACCGAATTAACTTTTTTACTAGTATGAGCTCTTTCGGTATGCCATTGCGAATAATTTTCCATGATATTATCAAGCAATTTGGTGGCTTCACCAAAGAAATTTCCATAAAAGTACCACCCGCAGCGGAATCTAAAAGATTACGAGAAACAAAATTCAATCCTGCATAAAAAATTGTATGATCATCCAAAGATTTAACCCATGAGTTGGGAAATTCCTTAGCATCATTTTCATCCTTTCCCAAGATTGTGCAACATGCTCATGTTCAAGTTGCTTGAAATTCATGATCTGGGTTCTAAGGGAAATAATTTTTGCGGGAGGAAAATACTTTGTGATAAAAGCATCTTTGCACTTATTCCAAGAATCGATACTATTGCGAGGCAAAGAAGAGAGCCAATTTTTTGCAGAATCACACAAAGAAAACGAAAATAATTTCATCTTGACCACATCATTGTCCACATCTTTTTTTCTTTTGCATATCGCATAATTCAACGAAGGTATTAAGATGGGACGCGGCATCCTCGTTAGGAGTACCGGAAAATTGGTCTTTCATAACAAGATTCAGCAAAGCAGTATTAATATCACAAGTCTCCGCACTAGCGGCGGGAGGGGCAAGCGGAGTGCCAATAAAATCATTGTTGTTGGTGTTTGAGAAATCACATAACTTGGTGTTCTCTTCAGTCATGATGACCACACAACAAGATTGCACTCAAAAACAGACCCGGCAAGAAAACGACGAATTTTCGTGAAGTGGGGAGAGGAAAATGAGAGGTAAATGGCAAATAATGTAAATTGCAAGGAGATGAGATTTGTGATTAGGAACCTGGTTATGTTGAAGATCCTCCTCGGCAACGACACTAGAAATTCCTTTTGTTTGCTCTCTGACTATAAAGCCAGAAAACCTCCTGTCTGCTAGGACTATGTCGGTATTTCCCCGAAGAGGAAGGGATGCTGCAGCACAACGACGATAGGTATTTCCCTCAGTGAAGAAACCAAGGTTATCGAACCAGTAGGAGAACCAAGCAACACAACGTAAACAACACCTGCCCATAGATAACAACACCTACAACCCGACGTGTTAAAGGGGTTGTCAATCCCTTTCGGGTAACGATGCCAAAAATTTGTAGTAGATTGAAATAATAGATTGCAAATAAAATAAAGTGCAACAAACTATTTTCTATTTTTGATTTAATAGATCTGAATAAAAATGCAAAGGAAAAGTAGATCACAAGCAAATATATGAGAAAAAAGACCCGGGGCCCGTAGGTTTCACTAGTGGCTTCTCTCGAGAAAGATAACAAACGGTGGGTAAACAAATTACTGTTGGGAAATTGATAGAACCTCAAATAATTATGATGATATCCAGGCAATGATCATTACATAGGCATCATGTCCAAGATTAGTAGACCGGCTCCTGCCTGCATCTACTAATATTACTCCACACATCGACCACTATCCAGCATGCATCTAGTGTATTAAGTTCATGGAAAACGGAGTAATGCGATAAGAACGATGACATGATGTAGACAAGATCCGTTTATCTATTGCGTAGATATAGATCCCATCTTTTTATCCTTAGTAGCAACGATACATATGTGTCGGTTCCCTTTCAGTCACTGGGATGAAGCACCGTAAGATCGAACCCACTACCGGGCACCTCTTCCCATTACAAGATAAATAGATCAAGTTGGCCAAACAAAACCCAAATATTAGAGAAAAAATACGAGGCTATAAGAGATCATGCATATAAGAGATCAAAGAAACTCAAATAACTTTCATGGATATAAAAAGATATGATTGATCATAAACTCAAAGTTCATCAGATCCCAACAAACACACCGCAAAAAGAGTTACATCATATGGATCTCCAAGAGACCATTGTATTGAGAATTCAGCGAGAGAGAGAGAAAGCCATCTAGCTACTAACTACGGACCTGAAGGTCTACAAAGAACTACTCACGCATCATCGGAGAGGCACCAATGGAGGTGGTGAACCCCATCTGAGATGGTGTCTAGATTGGATCTGGTGGTTCTGGACTCTGCGGCGGATGGATGAATATTTCGTCGACTCCCCTAGGGTTCTGGTATTTTTGGGGTATTTATAGAGCAAAGAGGCGGTCCGAGGGCACCCGAGGTGGGCACAACCCACCAGGGCGCGCCTGGGCCTCCTGGCGTGCCTTGGTGGGTTGTTCCATCCTCGGGACTCCCCCAGGTGCAACCAGGGCCCAACATGTTCCTTCTGGTCCATAAAAAATCTTCATAAAGTTTCATGGCATTTGGACTCCGTCTGATATTGATTTTCTGCTATGTAAAAAACACAGAAAAAACAGGAACTCGCACTTGGCACTATGTCAATAGTTTAGTACCAAAAAATGATATAAAATGACTATAAAATGATTATAAAACATCCAAGATTGATAATATAACAGCATAGAACAATCAAAAATTATAGATACGTTGGAGACGTATCAGTGTTCTTGAGCTAAACGAGCTGGTGGTTGAGGGGGTGATCTCAATGATCCGTCCCTTTCTATGGTGGTGGCTAGGTCCTATTTATAGTGGCCTTGGTCCTCTTCCCAAGTATTTAGGCGGGAAGGGATCCCACAACGACCAAGTTTGAAGGGGGACAACTAGTATAAGCTATCCTGACAAAAGTAGTCTTCGCCTGCCAAAGGCTCTGGTGGTGACGCTGCGGTGGGCTACGCGATGACCTCCGTCATGTCATCCTGCTGGTCTTGGTCTTGTTGCACAGATATGGAAACCTTTGCCTGATTCCTCGGGACCCCGCGCCTGCGCTTGTCTCCTTAGCACCAAAGAAAAACTGGTACACTACGCACGCTGGTGCCCTCCTGGTTTCGGTCGTCATGGCTCACGTCACGCGAACCTCGCGAGGTGCCCCTTGCATAGATATCTCCGGTCCTCGGGAGCCAACCTAGCGAGGCTGCCCCCACAGAGGTCTTGGTGTCGTCCGCCTCGCGAGTTCAGCCCCTCGCGAGGGTCTTGAGTTGTTGCTGCTGAAGATGGGTCGTACTAGGCCGTTGATGGAGCCACGCCATGGGCCGCAGGCAGGCAAGTCTAGGTACCCCCGTTCCCAGGACGCCGACACGCGCCGCTGTTGCGTCACCCCTTCGGGTCATAGCGTCGCAGCACGTGGTCCCCGCCGCCATCCTGAGGCCGTTCTTGCGGTTGCACCAACTCGCGTGCTGCTGCTGCGTTGCCACTTCAGGTCGTAGTGCCACGGCCCGCGGTCAACTGCCGCACCAAGGCTGTTCGCTCCAGGCCGTCCCTGAGGCTGCACCGACCCTCGTGCTACCACTACGTCGCCCCGTCGGGCCGTAGCGAGTGTGGCACGCGATCCCTGCAACCGCCATGAGGTCTTCCCCACCGTCGCCCCGACCTGCCCGCCGCCGCTGCGTCGTCCCTTCGGGCCGTAGCGTTGCGGCCCGCGGTCCACCGCCGTTCACGCGCGTCGACTTCCATGTGATATGCGTCGCGCCGCCTCCCTTAGCGCGGGAACATCACTGTCCGCGTCGGTCTTCGTCATGCTATCGGGTTCATTATCGCCTACATTGAGCATCGCCGCCGCGCTCCTTCTCTAGCCGCCGCCACCTCCTAAGGCTGCCGCTGCTCTTCTTTCACGGCAACACGGCGACTACCTCGACACCGGCGACCCCCGACTCGACATCAGCCACGGCGTCTCTCGCACGGCTACCTCAACCACGGCTACACCACCCTACGCTCTCGGCTACATCGACAAACGGCACAAAGGGATACCGCCTTGCTTGAGCAACCTCGTCGGTTTCCACTCCAGCCATGACTTCCATCATGCGTCGACCGTTACGACTATTGGGGGGTGTCCGTTGGCTTGCCTTCAGATTCTTCTCCAGTCTCACCGTCTACGTCGCTACCGTTGTGACTGTGGGGGGATGTTGAGTATCATTGTTAGATTGGAAACATAATGATAGACTAGGAAATATTCTGGCTTGCCTTGTACTCCAAGATGACCATGTACTCCTATATATATACCCACGAGGCTCAAGCAATAAACGAATGATTCCACCAATCCTCTCTCTCTCCCTTCTAACTCTCGTCGTTGACCAACAGCATCCCCCCGCCTTCCCCTTGTGCCGCAGACCCACCCCTACTACTTTTATTGGGCTCTTCACATGCTCCATGTAGAGGACGCCATGGCCGCACGCGACGAGGAGCGAGAACCGACCAGCAAGCCAGGCGGTGTACCTAGCGATGCCGGAGATGCGGCCTGGCAGCCCGAGGTTGGAGACGCGGTCACCACATGCTAGAACTAACTGACGTTGAGCTACAACCATAGTGGAAATTTCCTAGAACCGGCTGATGTCGGAGTTACAACCACGTTGGAAATTTGCTACAACCACAGCAAACATTGTTTTGCTGGAAACTACAGCGAGGGTTGCAACCAGCGCAGTTAGGAGCTACAACCCTTTTGACAGATGTTACAATAATGGCCAATTGTCGGCGGGCGACAAATGCTACAACCATGGAACTACGAAGGATGCAACCGGCAACAACAGATGCTACAACCCTTTGACAAGATGTTACAACCATGGATGACAAATGCTACAACCATGAACGACCCCAGCGACGGCGAATGCTACAACTATGGACAACAAAGGCTGCAACTGGCAACATCAGATGCTACAATCGTTTTGTCAAGAAGCTGCAACCCACAACACCCAGAGACGACGATGCTACGCCTTGCACGGATAGTTACAACCAGCAACGGCAGAAGTTTTTGCTGCAACCATATCAATTTTTTGCTACTATCGGTGCTTTTTTCTACATCCATTCATGAACTCCCACCGTGCTTCACGGGAGGCGAGATGTCGGTGGTGGGTTGCTGCGAACCACGACGGCAGTGACGAGCGCGACGACGAGTAGGATAACTATCTAACTTGGAGCGACGGGCGGCGCGGTACTGCGACCGGAGGCAACAGATTGCGACGCCGCACATCCGAGGAGCCGCGCGACATGCGGGACCAATGCGAGGAAGAAGCTCAGGGAGAACAGTTTTTTGCCTGATCCAATGGCCCACGCGCGACCGGTCGAAACTTTGGGCCGACGCCTAGTACCACCCATCACCTTATGCCTCACACACCATGAACATGGAATGACCAGTGATTTTGTTTTTCTCTACTACTTAAAATCTCTTGATGCGGAGCATCCTACGGACATCCCCATGTCAAGAGTCCGTTTGGCAAGTGACACGTTCGACATCCACTTCACATACACAAAGGTGAATCATCGCCTTTACGCGTGTTCACTTGACCCCTTCGAGGATGGTATACTACTTGACACTCCACTTGTGTGCATGCATAGGTATTGTCGGAACACTACGGACGATGAGGAGGAGTGCAAGCGCTAAGGAACAACTACACCATCCGCGAGGGAAGCGTGGAAGCGAAGCCGGAAGAAGACGGAGCTGCGGAGTCTACAGCGGCCGGACGTCCGACGTGCCACCGGACGTCCGACACTCTACAGCGGTCGGACGACTGGCGTCCACCGGACGTCCGACACTCCCTCGACCAGCCACAGACCGAGCCCAGCGACCGGACGACCGACGCCGACCGGACGTCCGATGTCACCTGTCCCGAGAAGAATCAGCGGACGCCCGACGCGCGCCGGACGTCCGGACCATCCTGAGCCACCGGATGTCCGGTCCCCAGCGGATGTCCGCTACCTTCCTGTGTGCAGCCGCGGGCCTTTGGCCATGTACCCCTTCACTTCACTCCCCATTTGCACTAAGACTATAAATAGACCTCTCCCTCCTCCTTTCTAAGGTTAGCGTTGTGTTAGCTCATTTGTGAGATAGATCTTCGCTCATCCATATCGGATCTACTCCTTGAGAGAAACTGCGGCCCCTCTTCGGAGAAGATCCACCTTGGATTCAAGACCCCTTTAAGGGAAGATCCCCTTGTGGATTCAAGACCTCCTCACGGAGAAGAACCGGCTACCCTTTGTATCGTCCCTTATTGGATTTGGATCGTGTATCTCTTTGTGTTTCGAGGATCTAGCATATGTGTGACCATATCTTGTTGGTTTGAGTGTTCTCTTGTGTCCCCCTCGTGATTTTCCCCTCGTTTCCCTCCTCTTGTTCTTCGCGTTCTTCGCGGGATCCGCTCCTTTCGTGAAAGATTGGGCCACTAGGGTTCTACCCTACATCATCTTGGTATTATGAGCCATGTTGATCACGATTTCGGAGCCTCCCCCACCGTCTTCTAGCCTTCTTTTGCTTGATTTCGTCCTAAATTCGAAAATCCCCACCAAAAATAGCCCCAATTTTTTTTGTGATTTGTTGGTTTGATGATGTTTTGTTGATTTTGATCCATGGATTTGCTTGGTTTCAAGTGGATCTAGCATCTCCCCAAGTTTCCACATCTTTCATCCATGAAATCTCATCAATTTTGACCTCAAAATCCCCAAATTCCGCCCAAAATCGCGTCCCGAATCTCGGATCTCGAGTTGACCCCGATACACCGGACGACCGGCCCTTTACCGGACGTCCGGAGCCGCAGGAACCACCGGACGTCCGACCTTACCGGACGACTGGAACCCCCTAACCCAAGCAGAATCAGCGGATTTCCGACCCGACCGGACGTCCGGCCACCGGACGACCGTTTTTTCCGGACGTCCGCTACCTGTAGATATCAACTTCGCTCAAATTTTGTTTCGGCCATAACTAATTCATCCGGAGTCCGATTTTGACGTTCTTTAGCTCGTTGAAAATCTCTTGACATCCTCCTTCCCACAAAAATACCACCAACATCTTTTGACTACATCAATTTTGACAATTTTGGCATCTTTGTCTAGGACTTCCACAATATCATCCGCTACACCACCACCGACTTCCGCAACCTAACCAATTTTGTTCCCCATCGTATTAGTGGTTGCTTGAGGAGTGATTTGAGTCTCCTAAGGTGTATAGGCTAATTAGGGACGGTTGCTTCTTCATCAACCACCACCACCACTTTCGCAAAGGCTTGACCACTATACACTTCCGCCACGTCAACTTAACCCAATTTTGTTAGTGTTGTGAGTTGTGTCTCCTAAGGTGTTTCGGCTACTTAGGGACCGTGCTTCCAACTCCGACACCGTGTATAGTACACCACCTTACCCTCCACCTCCGCATTGCGTACTCCACAACCCATCATTGCATTTTCGCAATCCCTTTGAGCTTCCGCAACCACCACCGCATCCCGCTACCACCATTTTGACATTTGACGTTTGAGATTTTGAGTTCGCGGTTTTTCCGTTTCCTAAGGTGTTTCGGCTACTTAGGGACGAGTCTCCATCATCTTGGTATCTCCATCAAGATCACCGCCACTCATCATCACCACGGACGGTAACCTCCATATCATCTTGGTATCGTGGTACCCCTCCATTATATATTCCCTTGCCATTGCATTGATAACCCCTAGCCCATTTTGCGTTACTTGCCTATCGAGACTAGCCATTTGAGTATTGCCGGCAACATTACTTGTGCACATTAGTGATCTACACCATACATTGCATACATACCATATCATATTGGTATCATATCATCCCTTGTGCCTCAAGTTTGTTCCCGCATATACACAATTACTATCTTGGTTTGTGCATTTCGCAAAGTGGATAAAAAAAGAATAAGCTTTTAAGCAAAAGAGAAAGAGCAAAGAAGCTTGTAAGCAATAGCCATAGCATCCACCACATTGCATAAGATTGTCATATCCGATCATCTTGGATCAAACACCGGGAACCATACATACATAGCATACTTGGGATAGAAAGTTTATCCATTTTGCATATCATAAGTTGTGCACAAGTGTCGTATCCGCCTATAGAGCAATCGTGCTAGCGTCTCTCTTGAGTTGTGCAACATGAGCGTTTTCCGTCGATTCCACATTTTGTGCTCATCCTTGGTTGCACGACCCCATTTATCTATCCGTGTGTGTGTTTCCGTGTGCCACATATTGCTATTGGTCTACTTGTTACACTTGCGAATTTGTGAATCTCTTTCAACATTATTGACTCTTGCTAACATTTTACATCAAATTTTTGTGCCACTATCCTCACCGAGCTTCACCATAAGCCTTATTTGTGTAGGTGTGAGAAACCAACAAGAATTGGTACCAATTGTGCTATTTCCTTGTCCACATTGGAGTGATCATTGATCCACTTTCATCTTCGGTCAAGGTACATTTGGTATTCGTTCTTCTCTTTCTCCACTCATATTGGCTCGAATCTTGTGATGGATAGGCAAGGCATTTCATCTCCGGTCTTCCACAACAACGACGGCGTGTACAACTACATCAACAACAAGCTTTCCGCACAAAAGGAGGAGCAAGATGCAAGGATGGAGGAGATTCGTACCTTGTTGATCAACCGTTCTTCCCCTTCATCATCCTCAAGGCGGCGACGTTCAAGTCACAAGTCTTCGGAGTACAAAAATGATGCAAGCGCAAGTCGTCCTCGTCCACATCTCCATGGCGACCACCATCACATTCGTGATCCACCTCGTCATGAAGGGCAAGTCACCTCCAAGCAACATGTGCACAACGACGACGAACGACATCTACATCGAGCTCAAGCACGACAACGACAACATCATCATGAAGATGCTCGAGATGCGCCTACCTACAAGTCGCAACAAGCCCTACTTCACAACAAGTCCAAACTTCATGACCACAAGAGAAGATCGCGAGACAAGCACCACCAAGACGGAGCTACGGCTACACCAACCACTTTGGCATCTTCGCCAAGCGACTTCAAGGCATCTTTGCCTTCGGATATATGGCATCTTCGCCAACAAGCACCTCAAGACTACGCTCAAGAGAAGCTCCCCAAGCTCATGTCCGCGACTTCCACGAGCTACTACGACCTCGACATCGACCACACGATTCCTTTATATGGGACTCAAGAACCCTAGGAGTATCTCGAGTGGGAGCGTTTGATGGACAACTACCTCGAGCTACATCAAGTCCCTCCCGAAGATCAAGTGAAGTGCGCCACAAGGAACTTCCACGACTAGGCGTCCACATGGTGGCTTCACACACCTTCGGAGAGCTACGACATGAGTTGGCCCAAGACGAAGAGAGCTTTGCGGCGAGAGTTTGTGCCTCCAACCTACACGAAACAACTTCAACGCCAATTGGAGAACACCATCCAAGGATCCAAGTCCATCGACGAGTACTTCAAGGAGATGAAGATTGCCTTGCGACGAGCCGGCGTGGACGACCCCATTTCGATGAAGTTCCACTTCATGATGGGATTGCACAATGACATCTCCAAGACGATCTTCCTCGAGAACTACAAGTCCCTCGATGACAACTACATTGGTGCTCTCAAGGCGGAACAAGAACTCATGAAGGCCAAAGTTTCTCCACCCCAAGCTCACTTCACAACGACCAAGCTCCATGAGAATGAGCATGAGGCTAGTACCACCATGATGTCCAAGCCCGACGAGCTCCAAGACGATACTCCCAAGTTCAACGCCATCCCTCTTTGTGGCATTGACGATGCCGAGTCCTCCTTGACTCTTTTTCAAGACGGTGCGGCGACGAGTACGACTACGGAGACCCTCAAGGACCAAGCTTTGAAGGTGAGCAACAAGGTGGCGAGCAAGGATGATGCTTCTATCTTAGGAGGCGAGAGTGATGATGTGCTATCTTCGGCCTTCATCCATGGCGACAACGATGAGATGGTTGAGCATGGGATTTTCCCTTCGACCACGACAACGTTTGATGACTTGAGTGACTTTTGCCACCATATTGAGAGTGAGAGTGACTTCACCACTAGCCCCATATATGATGTGTTGCGTCAATTCCCATGTGAGGAGAGCCACAACCCCCACCATTCGAGTGAGATGAGTGACTCCACCATATGTGAGATTGAGTGCACCTATTTTGTGGGAGTGAGTGAACCACCACATAGAGAGAGTGAGATAGTTGATAGGTCATGTGAGGCCACTTTTAACACTAACGACTTGACCTCTACCTCTATTGTGTCTTCTCATTTGGTGCTAGGTCCCTTATATGATGACGCGCCGATTCTCGACGACTTCGTCCTACCTTTGGACAAGACGATGGCCATGGTGCAATGTGATGCACCCCCCACATGGTTCCATCACAATGATGATCTTGACCACCATTCGGTCTTACCCACCTCACCTACACCACGTGAGTGGAATGACAAAGGTAACATAGGTGAAGGTGATGCTCTTGTCCCACTAGTGGACTATCATGACATTGATTGCTTGCATGATGTTGATCAACCTATTTCCATGCTTCATGCTAGTGTGACTTCCCCATGCGATGATTTACCCATTTATGATGAGTATGATGATTGCCATGTGGAGTCTATTAGTTGTGATGCCATGTTACATAGGATTTCTTGTGCTAATTCTCTCGGTCACATCATGTTTGCCAATCCGCTTGACTTGTCATATGCTATGCATGAGATCAATCATATGTCATATTTGCAATCTCTTCATAGTGACTATGCATATGCTATTAAAATGAACCCAATTTGCACATATGGCATAGATGACAAGCCCATGGTTATCGGCATTTGTTTTTTTTGTGATGATATTGGTATGCTCCCTTTGCATCCTTTATCTCATATGCCATGCCATGACCACCTAGCTTCGGATATGCATTGTTTTGGGTATTACCCATTTTCTCCATATGATGTTTCCAATATTGCACATGAGGAGACCCCCATAGTTTCCTCATACATTTTAGGAAATTTTGATCACTCCCATCCATTGCATGATCCTTATACTTGTATGCTCAATTTGCATCCCCATCATGTTATACACAATAACTATTCTTTCATGATGGATGACATGTTCTTATACCATGCATTAAATTTCTTTGAGCGATGCTTATCTTGTGCTAACTCTCACGTGCACATACACATCATGGTGGATGATGTGTACATTTACCACACACACAATTTCTTTCGTTTGTGTTTCTTTTGTGTAGGTACCCATGAATACTTGTCAACCTCGCAATCCCACGAGTTGACAAAACGAGCTCTAGAGAGCAATGATGACTTGGGATCCCATGGATTGTTTTTCCCACCACTCTCTTCGCGCAAAGACTTCGCGCATTTCTTCTACATGAACATCACTTGGCTATGGCTTATTGTCCATTACATATTCTATGCCCATCTTTCCATGTTCACTTTGCATGCTATGCTCATTACTATGTTTTTGCCACGCATTCGTGACTCATGCTGTGCATTACACATGATGATAGATTCTCATACTTGTATGTGTATTTGCAAGCTTGGCGGAGATATTGCTTGTTATTGCCATGTTTTCTTTGTGCCCCATGCATATGATGATACTTTCATTTTGCTTTGTGTTCGTACTTGCGATATGTCATGTGCATTGTCTATGTCTATTATTTGCTCACATGACATGATTGCCATGATTTCCTCTAGTATGTTGCATTTTCGCACTACTAGCTTGCACGACTTGATTACTATGCTTGACTTGATTGCCTCACACATGATGAACAATTGCTCTTTCTATTGTGTTGAGTGCCACACGATATTCACTACACCCAATGCACATTATGATTGGATTGTCTTGCACTTGACACATGTGTTTAGACACTTCATTTTATTTGGTGTTGTGAATGATTCCTATGCCTACCATAGACCTTTCATTGAGAAAATTGTGAATGCTAGCTATGAACTTGAGGTAGATGCTTCTTCTCTTGTCACACATATTTGCATCACTACCTCACATTCACATGCTTGAACCCATGATTTATTTGCTTGTGCTCGATTGATATGCGTACATGCCATGTCACAATCCTTTGTCACACCATATGCTTTGCATGATGACGATACTTGTTTGGTGAATAAACTCTTGAATGCTTGGTTTTGCACTAGCGCTAACCACATTTGTTTTTCCAAGTGTTCGTTGTCCTTAATCCTTTTGAAGGAATCAAAGACGGTGCGACATTGAAGAGTGCCCATTTCAAGCTTCAAGATGACAAGAACTTGGTGAATGTCCACTTCTACACGTCGAAGCCATCTCTTTCCCATGGTGATTTGGTTTTTGATCCGAGGTCGGATCTTTCCCAAGGGAGGGGAGATGATGCGGAGCATCCTACGGACATCACCATGTCAAGAGTCCGTTTGTCAAGTGACACGTTCGACATCCACTTCACATACACAAAGGTGAATCATCTCCTTTACCCGTGTTCACTTAACCTCTTCGAGGATGGTATACTACTTGACACTCCACTTATGTGCATGCATAGGTATTGTCGGAACACTACGGACGACGAGGAGGAGTGCAAGCGCCAAGGAACAACTACACCATCCGCGAGGGAAGCGTGGAAGCGAAGACGGAAGAAGATGGAGTTGCGGAGTCTACAACAGCCGGACGTCCGACGTGCCACCGGATGTCCGACACTCTACAGCGGTCGGACGACCGGCGTCCACCGGACGTCCGACACTCCCTCGACCAGCCACAGACCGAGCCCAGCGACCGGACGACCGACGCCGACCGGACGTCCGACGCCACCTGTCCCGAGAAGAATCAGCGGACGTTCGACGCGCGCCGGACGTCCGGACCATACTGAGCCACCGGATGTCCGGTCCCCAGCGGATGTCCGCTACCTGCCTGTGTGCAGCCGCGGGCCTTTGGCCATGTACCCCTTCACTTCACCCGCCATTTGCACTAAGACTATAAATAGACCTCTCCCTCCTCCTTTCTAAGGTTAGCGTTGTGTTAGCTCATTTGTGAGATAGAGCTTCGCTCATGCATATCGGATCTACTCCTTGAGAGAGACTGCGGCCCCTCTTAGGAGAAGATCCACCTTGGATTCAAAACCCCTTTAAGTGAAGACCCCCTTGTGGATTCAAGACCTCCTCACGGAGAAGAACCGGCTACCCTTTGTATCGTCCCTTGTTGGATTTGGATCGTGTATCTCTTTGTGTTTCGAGGATCTAGCATATGTGTGACCATATCTTGTTGGTTTGAGTGTTCTCTTGTGTCCCCCTCGTGATTTTCCCCTCGTTTCCCTCCTCGTGTTCTTCGCGTTCTTCGCGGGATCCGCTCCTTTCGTGAAAGATCGGGCCACTAGGGTTCTACCCTACATCATCTCTACTACTTAAAAAGAATGTAAGGTTCTCATTTCATCTTTCTTTCCATCACCCCTTCGTCCAACCTTTCATGCATATGATAATCAATCACCTTAGTTTACTTATCTTCTGAACCAATTTCACTTTAATTTACTTACCAAATTTCTAATCAAAATATAAGATAATTCACGTACATAATTTAATGAGTATCTACACAATCGCATTATTATTGACAGGTAAATCACAAATTAACATATTAAAATATTTATATCCCGTCGCAATGCACGGGCATTGTTCTAATTGAGATAAACATGACCAGTGATAAAGAGACCTGTGATGATTGAGATAAACATGACCAGTGATAAAGAGACCTGTGATGACAATCCATGAACATGGACATGAGTGTATGACGGCCCAGTAGGTCGGCCTACAAAAAGCCCATAAAGTATAGGGAGTGTGTGATCCGATGTGGCGCTGCTCATGCGGAATCATTCGGCGTCTGGCTAACCCGGCAAGCCCTATCAACAGCTCGAGGCCCGGAACCCTCACCTCCGCCTCCTCTCCCAGCGATGGCTTCCGCCGCCATGGCCGCCTCTTCCAGAGCCTTGTTCCGTCCGCATCGCCTCCTCCTCCTCCCTGACCCTCGCCGCCGCCGCCACCTCTCCGCCAGTGCTTTGGCTTCAGCAAACGCCGCAGCCACGACCGTCCGGCGCGGAGTAGTGGACGTTCTCCGGGAGCGCGGGCTCGTGGAGGCTACCACCTCCGAGGCGCTCGGTTCTTCCTCGGCAGCTTCAGGGGAGCAGCAGAAGCTCAAGGTTTACTGCGGCTTCGACCCCACGGCCGAGAGCCTGCATCTCGGCAACCTCCTCGGCCTTGTCGCGCTCTCCTGGTTCCGTCGTTGCGGCCACACCGCCGTCGCGCTCGTCGGCGGAGCGACCGGCCGCGTAGGAGATCCCTCCGGAAAAAGCGCCGAGCGCCCTGAGCTAGACCTCGCCGCCGTGGTCGCCAACTCTGACGCGATCAAGTCGCTCATCGCTCAGATCCTCACCCGCGCCCCCGAGCCATCTCATCTCGCCCAATCTGGTAAAGAAGCGATTTTGGACAAACATGAAGATGCTCTTGCCAATTCTGACCAGGATTTATCAGAGAAATCGGGCAATGTGGGGGAAAGTATGGGTTCCTTCGTTATCTTGGATAACTACGACTGGTGGAAAGACATCACATTGCTTGATTTCCTCAAGGAGGTGGGCAAGTTCGCGCGTGTCGGGACGATGATTGCCAAGGAGAGTGTGAAGAAGCGACTCAATTCAGAGGATGGTATGAGCTACACTGAGTTCACCTACCAGCTTCTCCAGGGCTATGACTTCCTGTACATGTTCAAGAACATGGGTGTCAATGTGCAGATTGGGGGTAGTGATCAGTGGGGAAACATCACCGCAGGTACCGACTTGATCCGGAAAATTCTCCAGGTTGAGGGAGCGCACGGTCTGACATTCCCACTCTTGCTGAAGAGCGATGGAACCAAATTTGGGAAGACAGAAGATGGGGCGATTTGGCTCTCACCAAAGATGCTCTCCCCTTACAAGTTCTACCAGTACTTTTTCTCAGTCCCGGATGTTGATGTCGTAAGGTTTATGAAAATCCTTACATTTTTGAGCTTGGATGAGATTCATGACTTGGAAGAATCGATGAAGAAACCCGGCTATGTGCCAAACACGGTTCAAAGGAGGCTTGCAGAAGAGGTGACACGCTTCGTCCATGGCCAGGAGGGAGTGGAGGAGGCCTTGAAGGCAACTGAGGCCTTGCGGCCTGGGGCACAGACACAGTTGGACTCACAAACAATTGAGGGAATAGCAGATGATGTACCGTCTTGTTCCTTACCATACGACCAAGTATTGAAGTCTCCCCTGGTTGATCTGGCTGCCTCTACAGGTTTACTTGCAAGCAAGTCAGCGGTTAGGCGGCTTATAAAGCAGGGTGGTCTATACTTGAATAACAAGAAGATCGATAGTGAGGATAAGTTGGTCGAGGAAGGTGATATAGTTGACGGGAAGGTGCTGCTGCTATCTGCCGGAAAGAAGAACAAGATGGTTGTGCGGATATCTTAATTGTTCTGATATGTTTGTGTCTAATTTTTTGCTGGCGAGGAGAAAAAGTAACAGCATGAGCCTTGTACTCAGATTAGCTGCCCGTGAACATACACATTGCTTTACTGGAAATGCTACACCAATAATTTGGTCAGGATATTTGGCTTGCTGATGGCTGCTGTGAGCGGCATTGCCCCTTGTACTGGTCATTTTGCTTTAGTATATCACGCGTTTGCTATTTGTTTATAAGTTTCCTGACCTTTTGTTCACTCTTCGTCGATCTTTGTAACATTTGAATTTGGATAGTCGGTGGCAGTTTTTATGTCAGCATCTTTGGATGGCGCAGTCCTTGCACATTCAGTATCTCTAAACAATTATTTGGTGACATTACTGAAAGGACTGTTCATTCGGACATGTAAGCATAGGTAGCAAACTAGACTAGACCAAATTATGTGTAAACTAATGTGCGCGTGATATGTGCCCATGTAAGGTGTAGATGCAGGTTGCTGAGACATCATCAATCACTCTGGTTGTTGATACAAATTTCCTAATAGTCTGCTTCTTGCCCTGGAATCATTGGTGCCTTGTTGCCATGGGCTTAAGCGGGGCTCAACCTGTTGAATTCTTAAGTTCCACTAAAGGTACACCTCGATACATACAAATAGATAAAAGTCTTCAGTGTAACCAAAAACCAATGATGTATCGGGTGCGTTAACTTTGAAGGGGTTTTCCATTGTTTTGCGGGATTCTGAAAGCAGAGATAGAGTACGATGGAAATACATGCAGGGACTTGGCTGGTTTCAGTTTTCTTGGTGTAAAAGCAAGCAAGAGTTGCAGTGCACGGCTGGGCTTGGATCCCTGCAGAATTTAGTCGAGTGATTTGTACAAAAACTACAAATGAAACCATGTAGTATAAGGCGATTGCGTCAATATGGTTTTGTTTGTGTGTGTGCCTGACCATGACCAGCAGCTGCTGCTGGAAACGGAGATGAGACGGCGGTTGGTCTGATCACTGATGGTTGCTTGTTTCCCGCACCAACACAAGAAGCAACCACCCGACCTGTCCGCCTCCAATCCAAATCCAAAGAAGAAGAAAAAAAAACATCAGGGTAGCATTCCTCTTGCCTTGTCTGGGCCGAAGTCCTCTCCACTCCACGCAACGCAGACAGGAGGAGTAGGAGGAGAGGAGAAACCCCTGCGCAAGAAAGAAAGAAAGAAAGAAAACCAAAGGCGATCGAGTCCTTGACCAGCACAGAACCAAACCAATCGGAGCTGGGGCGGCTGCCGCTTGCTTTTATTCAACGACCTCGCCTTCTGGTGCGTGCGTGCAAACTCCATCCAACGAGCTCGGACATGGCGAAGCCACGCCGGAGCAGATTCACTTTCGCCGGGTATATCTTCCTTCGACATCCTTACTCTTTTCTATGTGCCCCGTAGAAATTTGAAGCTGCCGGCCGGCGGTCTTGCTTCGAGCGGGCATGCTGTTGTTCTCTGTCGTCATGGAAGCTGCCTGTTGTTGCCAGGTGCGGATGCTTCGGAGGCCAGGCTCGGGGGAAGGTGGCAGAGGTAAGGAAGGAAGGAATTGTTGTGCCTGTGCCTATGTTTTCCGTTGGAATTAAGCTGGTGATGTCTCAGCTCTGCATGGAGCATTGGAGCTGAGAGATGATTCATGGTTGGGGGTGCCCTGCAGGATGAGTACCCGGTGAAGCTGCATATCTACGATCTCAGTCGGGGGATGGCGCGGCAGCTCTCCACCACGGTGCTCGGCAAGCCTATCGATGCCATCTGGTGAGCATCCTTGAATCATGCAAATCTTTTTCTTCCTCTTGACGACCATCGGGAATAGGACTTTCTTTTCTTTCCCTATATAATACTCCGTCCGTCCCAAAGTAAATGACTCAACTTTGGGACGGAGGGAGTAATTAATAAGCCACATGTATACATGCACGTCTCGCCGTACCAAACTTTGTAACATAAAAGTTTTCTTATATTTGTTGCTTGTAATAACATGTCATTTGTAACATCTTATATTATGGGACGGGGAGTAGAAAATTTGTAACATAAAAGTTGCCGCCGCTAATTCACTCGTGGTGTTTAACTTGGTTGGCTACATCAAGACTGAGCTCCATGAAGCCCTTAATTTTGAAAAAATCAAAATTCAAACTTTTCAGTTTCAAAAAATTCTGAAAAGAATACACGTGATACAAGGATGTTATGTACATGTGTGTAAAATTTCAAGATGAAATACCTTGAATTGCGAGCTGCGCACACAAAAACAAAATCATGGAATTTGAGGAGGAACACTACATGTGCTAAAAAGCCTTAGATTCATTTTTTTGTAGCTCTCATTTTAACGTATTTCGACCTGAATTTACACACATGTATATTATGTTTCTAGGTATATGTGTGTCTGTTTGAGTTTTTTGAAACTGAAAAGTTTAAATTTTGATGATTTCAAATTAAGACCTCCATGGAGCTCGGTCTCCATTTGCATTTTCGGTTTTCACCTTGTCAACAAAAGTTTATCTTGAGTCTGCAGGACCTTAGATTCGAATAGAAATTACAGTTGAATTCTGCAAACTCTAGATTTCTGGGCACATCTGTAGTCTTGATTGTCTATTTTACATGCATCTACTCAATGCAGGCTAATAACTCAGTTGTAACATCTGCCGAATTTATATAGATCAACAAAATTTGGTGGCACCATTCTGTTTCTTACCTACTGGACTCCAGTAGATTTCTTACACAATCACGTAAAGGAAATGCCATTGAGCAGATTTTACTCCCCCGGTATATTACCGCAAAACAATTTTTCTTTACCCCAGTGCGTTCCTGCTCCAAAAAATCTGACGAAAATAGAGTAGGAAGGGACCCTGGTGCAGATTGGAATTCCCAGTGCACATCCTACATTTCACAAGATGCATCTCCAGGCTTTTCTGCTCTTCTTATGCAATTGCATGTAGCTGCGGATTATGGATGAAGCGCCCTTTTTACGCGCTAAATATGTATATTCTGCAAACTTGACGACTCCTAATGTTGATGGATAATGGCCCTACCATCACAGGCACACAGGCGTGGTGGTTCATGGCAAAGAGTACTTCTTCGGGGGAGGCGTCCAGCAAGACCGGCCTGGAAGGACGCCATACGGGACTCCTGCCCGAGTAGAGCATTTTGGGGTCACGCATGTCGGCAAGGAGGACTTTGAAGACTTTCTGCACGAGATCAGCCCGCGCTACACACCAGAAACCTACAACCTCCTCAGCAACAACTGCAACCACTTCAGCAATGAGGTGGTCAAGTTCCTCGTTGGCTCCACGGTTCCGAGCTACATCCTCGACCAGCCCAAGGAGGCAATGAAGAGCCCGATTGGCGCGCTGATAAGTAAGATCTCTTCTCCCCACTAGCCTTTTCCCGGTTTAAGAGTTTGAATTTTGGGGCGACGGTCTAGTCTAGGTCTAATGGAAACTATTATCTTTGGCTTTCCAGTGCCGATGATTCAGGGGCTGGAGACAACCATGAAAGCCGGAGCTGCTCCACAACAGCCTCCACAATTCGTGCCTGCTCCTGCAGCGGCGGCGCAGACGCAGCCTTCCACGAATAACATTCAGATGCAGTCGAGATCAGTCACCGCCGATGAACCAGGTGCTGACAAGACGGCGGACCATGACAGTGGAATCATACCTGCTCCCAAAGAAGCAGGGGAGGTGCAGCCTTCCGCAAGTAGCACTCAGAATGAAATTGCCACGGATGAGACAGTGAGTAATGACGGGATCATCCCGCCTGTGGTGGTGCTACTCACTCCCAAGGGAGCGGGGCAGACACAGCCCTCCATGAACAAGGACCAGATAGAGTCAAGATCAGTCACCGCCAATGAAACTGGCGCTGATGAAATGGTTGACAGTGATGGTGGCATCATCCCGCCTCCGGCAAAACCAGCTGCTCCAGCAGCAGCGACGCAGACAGAGACCTCCATAAATAGCATTGAGCTCCATACAGTGGACGAGGGCACTAGGATGGTCACCCCGCCAGCCGTGCAACCTGCTGCTCCAGCAGCGACGGTGGCCAAGGTGACTCTGCCAGCGGCAGCAGCTTCAGACCCCCTCGGAGAGGCGAAGAGGCGAGCACAGGAGGAGCTAAAGCAGGAGTTTGTGGCCATCATGGCGACAGGGACTGTGCAGGCTGGTGATGCGGCTGCCCTTGCGATGAGAAGGGTCATGGAGCGGCACGGGCTGCGGCGCACCACAGTTCCCACGCAGCGAGGGTAGAACATGTGTGCCCTTTGTATGCTGAACCGCATGCTCAAGATGTAATCATTGGTTACATCCATCATATACATTTATCTGGTTATTACTGTGCTCAGTTGTGGATGGATAGGGGATCACCTATGACCTATCCGAGGTTTTCAGATTGTGCTTGCTGCAATAGTTTTTGGCCTAAGGCTGGTCATAGTGGGAGTAACATAGGTAGTAACATAGATGCCACATAAGCAAAATTAGTGATGTGGCAAGTAGTTAATGAGGAGAGAGGCAAATAGAGTAACATAATATGTTACCATCACATAGCGGTTTCCAATGCATAATGAGTCTACAAAGTAATAAATAAAGGCAACTATGTTACCACACCTATGACACTACCCACTATGAAGGTAGTAACATAGACTAGTAACATATGTATGTTACTAGTCTAAGTTACTCTCCACTATGACCAGCCTAAGAGTAGCCTTTCCTCAACTAAGAATTACGCACCTATAGGAAACTTACAACAGGCAAGTGGCACTAATTTTCCTAGATTCAGTCCTCGGGAATCACTAGATCAGAAGAAAAATCAATGCAGTAGTCGATGAACACCAACATGATCAGACACTACTAGTAGAACCAACCACAGCAAGGCAATATTACTACCATATATGTAGTACTCCAACCGTATGGTATCACTGAGAACATAGCTGTACAGATCTCAAGCTCATCCAACCTATATCGTCAGCATAAGCTCTAACTAATGAGACTCCGGATGATCGGCAGGGATTTAGCTACACTTACATACATGTACGCCTTCCCCGCGGCCTCCTCACCGTGTCGTCGCCCACGCGGCGAGCTGCGAGGGGTTCACCACCCCGGGAACGCAGGCGCCGCCCACCTGCACCAGCGCTGCCACGGCCTCGTAGCGCGCGGCCTGCCCCCGGCCCTGACTCGCCTCGGAACCCGTGTCCGGCCCGCCGGGCGCACGCCTTTCACCCAGGACCGTGCCGCACGCAAGGAATTCGTGAGCGAGGTACCCGGCCAGGAGCCTGTTGCCGCCGCCAGCGGCGGCGGCCGGGTCAGGTAGGCCCGCCGCGGCGCCGGCGTCCCTGCATCTCCGCTTCCTCCCGGACCCGGACCCAGGTGGGGCCTCCCTGTCCGCCATCTCGATGGGGTGTTTGACTTTTTTTCCTTTTTTTTTAGGATGATGGGGTGTGTGACAGGAAGCCGTTCTGTGAGGACGGGCAGCGGAAGGAGGGGAAAGTATCGGGTGTTCAGTGTTCACAGAACACAGATCCTCCAATGTCACAAAAACACTTTTAGATGTTTCAAGAAATTCCGGAAAAAAAATCTGATGTTCATAAGGAATGTGAGTACAGCCTCTAAAAATTTCAAGTCCAAACTTAAAATGCACATTGAGAAATAAAAAAACAATCCAAATGTGAATAGTGTTAATGTTGCTTTGTCTTATAACACCAAATTTAAGGTGGATAGCTCGTGCTGGCCCTGCTGGCCAAACAGGCATGGCGTCTCCTTGATAATCCTGACTCCTTGTGTGTCACTATTCTAAGGGCCAAGTACTACCCTGATGGCGATCTGCTGAATTCCAAGCCAAATCATGATGCTTCTTTCACCTGGCAAAGCATTATGGCAGGCATTACTACTCTGAAACATGGCTATATTTGGCGAGTGGAAAATGGACATAACATCAATATTTGGAAAGATGCATGGATCCCAAATTGTGCCACTAGGAAAATTGTGACTCCTAGGGGGGACAATTGTTATCAAGAGTGGTTGATCTGATTGGCCCTGTTTCCAATAATTGGGATGAGGATCTGATTAGACAAACTATGTGGCCCATTGACGCTCAACAGATTCTTTCAATCCCACTTTCGCAACATAACATGTCAGATTTCATTGCTTGGAGTTATACAAAAAATGGTATGTTCTCGGTACGGTCTGCTTATTCCGTGGAGTGGAATGATCAGTATGGGAGTAAACTAAAACACTCTAATGGGATGAGGCGAACCACACCTAACCCTATTTGGTGTCAGATATGGAAGTTATCTTGTCCGGCAAAAGTCAAAATTTTTATATGGCGTACGTTACATGGCACGCTCCCATGCCGGGCAACACTTGCTAATAGACACATGAAGGTCTCGCCCCTTTGTCCTACTTGCTCTCAGGGTGTAGAAGACACGAAGCACATGCTTTTCCTATGTACTAAAGCAAAGGAGGTTTGGAAGAGGCTAGGATTAGATGAGATTATTGATAGAGCTTGTGAGGTTGATCGTGCTGGAGAAGCGATACTGGAATACCTTTTAGTTCTCCCAGATCAAGATTTGCGTATTATGGGGTACCAAAATGTACGAGAAATGATAGCTATTTCAGCTTGGTATCTATGGTGGGAGAGACGAAAATTAGTGCACAAGGAAACAACTTAGAATGCAACTCAGATATCAATGGGGATCATAGCCCTCACATACAATTTTGTAAATGCATCATCTTCAAAGGCGTCCATGAAAAAGGGGGGTTGGCATTGTCCCCCTAGGGGTTTCGTGAAACTCAATGTTGACGCCTCTTTTGACCAGGACATGTTGAAGGGTACGATGGGGGCGGTTTTGCGAGACGACAAAGGTAGGTTTATTGCAGGAGGAAATGGAAAGATTGACCATTGCGCGGATGTTCTGATGGGAGAAGTTTTAGCCCTCAAATTTGGACTAACACTAGCGCAAAGGGTGGGGTGCAATCGCCTAATCATCAACTCAGATAATCTAGAGGTGATTGAGACCATGCAGGACGGAGGACAGTCAACGGGTGCGGCGGCGGCAATTTTCGATGACTGCTTCCACTACGCATGTGATTTCATCATGACTAGATTCGAACATTGTAATAGAGAGGCAAATAGAATAGCACATGAACTTGCTAGATTACCTAGATTTTCTTCAACTTTGGATTGGTTCGAGGAACCTATCAATGAAATTGTACTCATCCTCACAAACGATGTATTGGTTATTTCTAATGAATAAAGTTTCGTTTTATTTCAAAAAAAGGTGGATAGCTCGTGTTCCCACAGGTGGCCTTATAACACCAAAAGGTAAATGTCGATTCCGTGGGTTTCAGAGCTTCTGGACCATAATGGCAATGTGGGATGATGTTAAACTGCAACAGTTCTCTCTCCCAATGGATTTCATGGGAATAAAAAAGATCCAGCCATCTCCAAGATTTGGCTCTAACTTCCTTGGGTGGGCGCCTAAAAAAACTAGGCAATTTTCGGTCAAAAGCGCTTATAAGCTGGCTTATAATGAACTTCATGATGCATCGATTAGCTCTTCCAATACCAACATTCAAGGGGGCGGGACATATGGAAAGCTATCTGGTCTACCCAGCCCCCCCCCCCCCAAAAGGTCCTTTCTTTTGGTTGGGGACTAGCTACTAACACTGACGACCTGGAGTAACAAGATGGAAAGAAATATGGCTATGAGTGCGACATGTCTGATTTGTGGTTTTGGAGATGGGGGACACTTTCCATGTATTCTGCTCCTGTCCAATGCTAGGAAACTTTGGAATGCATTGCTATTGGATTGGTCTTTGCCAGCGTTAACATGCATTAGTGCGACTGGGGATGATTGATTCTCAGGGTTCTTTTGCAATCTGGAAGAAGTAATGCGTGCACAAGTGCTACTGCTGTTCTAGAGGATGTGGTATGTCGGAAATGAGATTGTGCATTCAAAAGAGCTCCGCTAGATGACGTGTCAAAAAGTTTTTTATGTAGCTACCGTACACTATACTCCATTAGCACATACCCAAATTTTGAACATGTTAAAGGAAAAGCAGCCACCACTTTGTGCTTTCAACATGTTGATTCAATACACAATAAAAGGCTGCAACCTGATGTGATGTGGTCATGCCTTGTGTACGGCCAAAATAAATTGAATGTTGATGGTTCTTTCCTCAACAATGAAGCAGGAGCAGGCATGGTTCTCAGAGACCATGAGGAGTCAATTATACTCAGTGTGTGCAAGCAATTATTTTTTTTGTAATGATGGCCTAGAATATGAACTTCTAGCCATTCAGGGAGGTATATCTCTTGCACTGCAGTGCTGTTCCCATCTACTGGATATTGAAAGCGATTGCCTTGAGGCAGTCATGATGATCAAGATTAGAGAAGGCAACAAATTGAATACGCTTTTTTGGTTGAGGATATCAAAAGAAGCATGGAGGAACGAGATTCTTGTATTTCTCATATTCGTCATCGCCAAAATAAATCTAGTCATTTCATGGCAAATTTTGGGAGATCCGAACGCCACACTGTTTGTTTGGCTTGGATCAGCCCCCTGGCACTTTAGAAATTTTTGAACTTGATTGTAAACTTTTGAGTTTTTGGAGTAATATAGGAATTTATTTGCAAAAAATGTTGCTTTGTCTTTTTTACACTATTCATGCTAGATTTCACTTTTTTTTCAATGTGCGTTTTGAGTTTGGACTTGAATTTTTCGAAATATCTAAAAATGTTTTTTGACATTGGAGCACTGGGAGTACCCCATGGCTGGGGAACCCTCTACTTTCCGGGGCCTAGTTTGATTTGCGGCGAAACTAGAGCAAGACCTATAGAAAAAATCTACTCCTTCAAAGAAAAAGAGCTGCAAACTATCAATTCATTTCCAACAACCGCTTGGAGAGGGAAAGGGGAGTTTGCACAAAAGAGATTGCCGAGGGATTTCATGAGAAATATATTTTTACTCCCATTTTCTTATTTGGCATACGATGAGAATTAGTGTGGGATTAAATTTTGCCTAGTGTATCCCATGGGAAGAAAACAGTGCGAATTGGCTTTCTCAACTTCCATTTCTCTGCCCACTTAATCAATCAACGGATTTTAATCTCCTCACCCCTCAACTTCCATCTCGTCTCTAATTCGCATGAACCAAACACGTTGTGTTTAGAAAAATGGAGCAAAAGAAAAGTTGAGTTTTTTTCTGATCCTGCTCCAGACTGTTAACGAGTTGTTGATCCGGCTACTTTGGGACGAGATGCTTTTGAGATACATTTTCTCTATAGTTGATGTGGGCAGAATACTTCAGATCCAAACTGCAATGCTCACCTCAAACTGGACACCGTCCGCGGATTGGTGGGGCCAGTCTGTGAATACTAATGGGAGAGCCAGCAATTCAAAGCTATCCCCTAAATGTTCGTCAGTACGGTTAATTTGAAATTCAAATCCATAAGCGCTTGCTCACATCAGTGCTCGATCAAAACAAAAATGGGCTAGTATGCATCATGCCCGATCATAAGAAAAACACCAGTCCGATAGTCCATGCAAAAAAAACATTTCTACCATGTCGAACTGGTAATCTGAGCTTCCATGCGCAATCTACCATCACCGCCGTCCCGGTCGCCTCCTTCTCCGCCGCTTCCTTGCCGAAGTTGGGGTTAAATCCGGCTGATCTCGGGTAGGGGGGTCCGACCTGGTGATCTTGGCTAGATGGTAACAGGATGAACAAGAGACACGATGTTTACCCAGGTTCAACCCTCTCGAAGAGGTAAATGTTGGGGAATGTAGTATTTCCAAAATTTCCTACGATCACACAAGATCTATTTAGAAGAAGCATAGCAACGAGCGGGGAGAGTGTGTCCACGTACCCTCGTAGACCGAAAATGGAAGCGTTTAGTAACACGGTTGATGTAGTCGAACGTCTTCGCGATCCAACCGATCCAAGCACCGAACGTATGGCACCTCCGCGTTCAGCACACGTTCAGCTCGATGACGTCCCTCTATCTCTTGATCCAGTTGAGGACGAGGGAGAGTTCCATCAGCACGACGGAGTGGCGATGGTGATGATGAAGTTACCGGTGCAGGGCGTCGCCTAAGCACTACGACGATATGACCGAGGTGTGTAATTGTAGAGGGGGCACCACACACGGCTAAAAGATCAACTTGTGTGTTCTAGGGTGCCCCCCTCCCCACGTATATAAAGGAGGGAGGAGGGGAGGGCCGGCCGATCCATAGGGCACGCCCAAGAGGGGAGTCCTACTAGGACTAGGAGTCCTAGTAGGATTCCACCAAAAGGGAGAGAGGGGGAAGCAAGGAGAGGGAAAGGGAGTAGGAAAGGGGGGCGCCGCCCCCTTCCCTTGTCCAATTCAGACTGCAGGGGGGTGTGGCCTGCCCTGGCTGCCCTCCTCTCTCTCCAATAAGGCCCATGGTGGCCCATTAGTTCCCCCGGGGGGTTCCGGTAACCCCTCCGACACTCCATTTTTATCCGAAACTATCCGGAACACTTCCGGTGTCTGAATAACATGGTCCAATATATCAATCTTTATGTCTCTACCATTTCGAGAATCCTCTTCATGTCCGTGATCTCATCCGAGACTCCGAACAAACTTCGGTTCATCAAAAACACGAAACTCATAATACAAATCGTCATCGCACGTTAAGCGTGCGGACCCTACGTGTTCGAGAACTATGTAGACATGACCGAGACACATCTCCGGTCAATAACCAATAGTGGAATCTGGATGCTCATATTGGCTCCTACATATTCTACAAAGATCTTTATCGGTCAAACCGTACAACAACATACATTTCTCCCTTTGTCATCGGTATGTTACTTGCCCGTGATTCGATCGTCGGTATCATCATACCTAGTTCAATCTCGTCACCGGCAAGTCTCTTTACTCGTTTCGTAATGCATCATCCCGTGGCTAACTCATGAGAAACATTTCTTGCAAGGCTCATATTGATGTGCATTACCGAGAGGGCCCAGAGATACCTCTCCGATACACAGAGTGACAAATCCTAATCTCGATCTATGCCAACTCAACAAACACCATCGGAGACACCTGTAGAGAATCTTTATAATCACCTAGTTATGTTGTGACGTTTGATAGCGCACAAGGTGTTCCTCCGGTATTCGGGAGTTGCATAATCTCATAGTCAGAGGAACATGTATAAGTCATGAAGAAAGCAATAGCAATAAAACTAAACGATCATTATGCTAAGCTAACGGATGGGTCTTGTCCGTCACATCATTCTCTAATGATGTGATCCCGTTTATCAAATGACAACACATGTCTATGGTTAGGAAACTTAACCATCTTTGATTAACGAGCTAGTCAAGTAGAGGCATACTAGAGACACTCTGTTTGTCTATGTATTCACACATGTACCAAGTTTCCGGTTAATACAATTCTAGCATGAATAATAAAAATTTATCATGATATAAGGAAATATAAATTATTTCCTCTAGGGCATATTTCCTTCAGTCTCCCACTTGCACTAGAGTCAATAATCTAGTTCACATCGCCATGTGATTTAACACCAATAGTTCACATCGTCATGTGATTTAACACTCTATAGTTCACATCGCCATGTGAACAACACCCAAAGGGTTTACCAGAGTTAATAATCTAGTTCACATCGCCATGTGATTAACACCCAAAGAGTAGTAAGGTGTGATCATGTTTTGCTTGTGAGAGAAGTTTAGTCAACGGGTCTGCCACATTCAGAACCGTATGTATTTTGCATATTTCTATGTCTACAATGCTCTGCACGGAGCTACTCTACCTAATTGCTCCCACTTTCAATATGTATCCAGATTGAGACTTAGAGTCATCTGGATCAGTGTCAAAGCTTGCATCGACGTAACCCTTTATGACGAACTTTTTGTCACCTCCATAACCGAGAAATATCTCCTTATTCTTCTAAGGATAATTTTGACCATTGTCTAGTGATCCACTCTTGGATCAATATTGTACCCCCTTGCCAAACTCATGGCAAGGTACACAATAGGTTTGGTACACAGCATAACATGCTTTATAGAACCTATGGCTGAGGCATAGGGAATGACTTTCATTCTCTTTCTATTTTCTAACGTGGTCGTGTTTTGAGTCTTACTCAACTTTACGCCTTGCAATACAGGCAAGAACTCCTTCTTTGACTGTTCCATTTTGAACTACTTAAAAATCTTGTCAAAGTATGTACTAATTGAAAAAATCTTATCAGGCGTCTTGATCTATCTCTATAGATCTTGATGCCCAGTATGTAAGCAGCTTCACCGAGGTCTTTCTTTGAAAAACTCCTTTCAAACACTCCTTTATGCTTTCTAGAAAAATCTACATCATTTCTGATCAACAATATGTCATTCACATATACTTATCAGAAAGGCTGTAGTGCTCCCACTCACTTTCTTGTAAATACAGGCTTCACCGCAAGTCTGTATAAAACTATATGCTTTAATCAACTCATCAAAGCGTATATTCCAACTCCGAGATGCTTGCACCAGTCCATAGATGGATCGCTGGAGCTTGCACATTTTGTTAGCACCTTTAGGATTGACAAAACCTTCTGGTTGTATCATATACAACTCTTCTTTAATAAATCCATTAAGGAATGCAGTTTTGACATCCATTTTTCAGATTTAATAAAATGTGGCAATTGCTAACATGATTCGGACAGACTTTAAGCATCGATACGAGTCAAAAAATCTCATCGTAGTCAACACCTTGAACTTTGTCGAAAACCCTTTTCGACAAGTCAAGCTTTCTAGATAGTAACACTACTATCAGTGTCCGTCTTCCTCTTGAAGATCCATTTATTCTCAATGCCTTGCCGATCATCGGGCAAGTCCACCAAAGTCCACACTTTGTTCTCATACATGGATTCTATCTCAGATTTCATGGCCTCAGGCCATCTGTCAGAATCTGGGCTCATCACCGCTGCCTCATAGTCCGTAGGTTCATCATGGATTATCGTACCACTCTGGTGCGGATCATACTCTGGTTTACCTACGAGATTCGGTAGTGACTTGATCTGAAGTTTCATGATCATCATCATTAACTTCCTCACTAATTGGTGCAGGCATCACTAGAACTGATTTCTATGATGAACCATTTTCCAATTCGGGAGAAGGTACAATTACCTCATCAAGTTCTACTTTCCTCCCACTCACTTCTTTCGAGACAAACTCCTTCTCTAGAAAGGATCCATTCTTAGCAACGAATATCTTGCCTTTGGATCTGTGATAGAAGGTGTACCCAACAGTCTTCTTTGGGTATCCTATGAAGACACATTTCTCCGATTTGGGTTCGAGCTTATCAGTTTGAAACCTTTTCACATAAGCATCGCAACCCCAAACTTTAAGAAACAACAGTTTTGGTTTCTTGCCAAACCATAATTCATACGGTGTCGTCTCAACGGATTTAGATGGTGCCCTATTTAACGTGAATGCGGTTGTCTCTAATGCATAACCCCTAAACGATAGCAGTAAATCGGTAAGAGACGTCATAGATCGCACCATATCTAATAAAATACGGTTACGATGTTCGGACACACCATTACCCTATGGTGTTCCAGGTGGCGTGAGTTGTGAAACTATTCCACATTGTTTCAAATGAAGACCAACTCATAACTCAAATAATCACCTCCCTGATCAGATCATAGAAACTTTATTTTCTTATTACGATGATTTTATACTTCACTCTGAAATTCTTTGAACTTTTCAAATGTTTCAGACTTATGCTTCATTAAGTAGATATAACCATATCTTCTCAAATCATCTGTGAAGGTTAGAAAATAACGATACCTACCATGAGCCTCAACACTCATCGGGCCACATACATCAGTATGTATTATTTCCAATAAGTTAGTAGCTCGCTCCATTGTTCCGAAGAACGAAGTCTTAGTCATCTTGCCCATGAGGCATGGTTCGCAAGCATCAAGTGATTCATAATCAAGTGATTCCAAAAGTCCATCCGCATGGGATTTTTCATGCGCTTTACACCAATATGACCTAAACGGTAGTGCCACAAGTATGTTGTACTATCATTATCAACTTTGCATCTTTTGGCATCAATATTATGAATATGTGTATCACTACGATTGAGATTCAATAAACCATTTATATTAAGTGTATGACCATAGAAGGTTTTATTCACGTAAATAGAACAACAATTATTCTTTGACTTAAATGAATAATTGTATTGCAATAAACATGATCCAATCATATTCATGCTCAATGCAAAACACCAAATAACATTTATTTTAGGTTCAACACTAATTTTGAAGGTAAAAGGAGTGTGTGATGGTGATCTTATCAACCTTGGAATCATTTCCAACCCACATCGTTACTTCGCCCTTAACTAGTCTCTGTTCATTTTGTAACTTCTGTTTCGAGTTACTAATCTTAGCAACTGAATCGGTATCAAATACCCTGGAGTTACTATGACCACTAGTAAAGTACACATAAATAACATGTATATCAAATATACCTTTCACTTTTCCATCCTTCTTATCTGCCA
Organism: Triticum aestivum; assembly: GCF_018294505.1. NCBI lineage: Eukaryota > Viridiplantae > Streptophyta > Magnoliopsida > Poales > Poaceae > Triticum > Triticum aestivum. The sequence continues at coordinate 262,729,301 of NC_057794.1, forward strand.
AGTATTTGGGGTAGTTCCGCTTCCAGTGACCATTCCCTTTGCACTAGAAGCACTCAGTTTCAGGCTTAGGTCTAGATTTGGGTTTCTTCACGGGAGTGGTAACTTGCTTGCCATTCTTTCTTGAAGTTCCCTTTCTTTTCCTTTGCCCCTTTTCTTGAAACTAGTGGTCTTGTTAACCATCAACACTTGATGCTCTTTCTTGATTTCTACCTTCACTGATTTTAGCATCGCGAAGAGCTCGGGAATCGTTTTCGTCATCCCTTGCATATTATAGTTCATCACGAAGTTCCAGTAACTTGGTGATTGTAACGCCCTCAATGTGGCTATATCTCCCACGTGTCGAAGCACGACTTAGAGGCATAACCGCATTGAAAGCAATGTCGCAAGTGAGGTAATCTTCACACAACCCATGTAATACATAAGGGAAAGAGATACATAGTTGGCTTACAATCGCCACTTCACACAATTACATGAATAAAGCATTACATCAACCAGATACAATCAAGGTCCGACTACGGAATCAAAATAAAAGAAGACTACCCCAAATGCTACACAGATCCCCGATCGTCCCGACTGGGCTCCACTACTGATCAACTGGAAACGGAAAACAACACAAAGGACAAGGTCTTCATCGAGCTCCTCCTTGAGCTTGGTTGCGTAATCTGCACGGTTCAACGGCACCTGCAAGCTAGTTTTGGAAGTATCTGTGAGTCACGGGGACTCAGCAATCTCACACCCTCGCGATCAAGACTATTTAAGCTTATGGGTGAGGTAAAGGTATGAAGTGGAACTGCAGCAAGCGACTAGCAAATTTGGTGGCTAACATATACGCAAATGAGAGCGAGAAGAGAAGGCAAAGCACGATCGAGAAACTATGATCAAGAAGTGACTCTAGAACAACCTACGTTAAACATAACTCCAACACCGTGTTCACTTCCCGGACTCCGCCGAGAAGAGACCATCACGGTTACACACGTGGTTGGTGCATTTTAATTAAGGTCAACTTCAGGTTTTCTACAACCGGACATTAACAAATTCCCATCTGCCCATAACCACGGGCACAACTTTTGAAAGTTCATAACCCTGCAGGGGTGTCCCAACTTAGCCCATCACAAGCTCTCACGGTCAACGAAGGATATTCCTTCTAGCGGGAAGACCCGATCAGACTCGGAATCCCGGTTACAAGACATCCTCGACAATGGTAAAACAAGTCCAGCAAGACCGCCCGATGCGCCAACATCCTGATGGGAGCTGCACATATCTCGTTCTCAGGGCAACACTGGATGAACACTACGTACAGCTAAAACCAGCCCTCAAGTTTCCCCGAGGTGGCACCGCAAGTGTCTCTGTTTTGGACCAACACTTAGACAAGCACTGGCCCCGGGGGGGGGGGGTTAAAATAAAGATGACCCTTGGGCTGGCCTAACCCAAGGGAAAAAGGCTAGGTGGCGAATGGTAAAACCAAGGTTGGGCCTTGCTGGAGGAGTTTTATTCAAATCGAACTATCAAGGGGTTCCCATTATAACCCAACCGCGTAAGGAACGCAAAATCCGGGAACATAACACCGATATGACGGAAACTAGGGCGGCAAGAGTGGAACAAAACACCAGGCATAAGGCCGAGCCTTCCACCCTTTACCAAGTATATAGATGCATTAATTAGATAAGAGATATTGTGATATCCCAACAAAATATCCATGTTCCAAACATGGAACAAACTCCAATCTTCACCTGCAACTAACAACGCTATAAGAGGGGCTGAGCAAAGCGGTAACATAGCCAAACTACGGTTTGCTAGGACAAGGTGGGTTAGAGGCTTGGCTCTACAATATAGGAGGCATGATAAGCAAGTGGTAGGTATCGCATCATAGGCATAGCAAAAGAGCGAGCAACTAGCAAGCAAAGATAGAAGTGATTTCGAGGGTATGGTCATCTTGCCTGAAATCCCGCAAGGAAGAAGAACGAGTCCATGAAGAAGACAAACGGACGTAGTTGAATGGGTCCTCACAAACGCGACGTTATCGGAACCAACCCGAAGAAGCAACACCGGAAAGAAGCACACAACATAGTAAACAAACCACACACGAACATGGTATGATATGCGGGATGCGATATGCGGTGCATATGCATGACTTGGAAAGGAATGATTGAACCTGGACTCAACTTGGAAATCGAAAAGTGCCACTGGAAAGATGAGGTGATTTTGGTTGAAATCGATATAAAGATCACCGGAATCGGATGCACGGTTTGGAAATGACAAGCAAAACAAATATGACACCGGTCTGTGATAATCAGCAAGTGACCAACTAAATGCATCAAGATAAATATGCTACAGCACTCAAACATGGCAACAAGATACATGGCAGGGATCCACTCATGATGCTTGACAAAAGATGAACACTGAGCTACGTCTAATTCACTCATTAACAGGTTCAAACAATCATGGCAAAAGTGCAAACGATAACAGGTTTCAGACTTAGTGAAATTAACACAAGTCTGGAATTTATCATCAGGAAGCACACTTTAGAGCATGAAAACTACATGCTACAGGAACTTAACATGGCAAAGCAAGGCATGGCATAAAGCTACTCAAAGCACTTAGCAAAAGTACCTTAGTGACCTTGAGCCAAAAGGGATCAGAAAAATACAATTGCAAGCATGTGAACATGGAAAAACATAAACAGATTCAGACTTGGTGAAAAACTGGAGCATGCAAAACAGATAACGAGTAGGCATGTTTACGAGCTCGACGCACTCAGTACAGAGCATGGCATGACAAACTAAGCATACACCCATCAAGAAGACATGGCATAGAAGCTATACATGGCAAGAAAAACAACATAGCATGCACGGATCAATAACAACGAGCCCGACAAAATCGCTAAACATGTTAACAATCTGTCAGGAACATTTTATAGCAAAAGTAGAGCTCGATTGACTCAAGCTAGGTTGCTCCATAATTGCAAACAAAGACATGGATGGATCGAGCACCACAATGTTAACAAAACATCCTTACTGGTCATCCTCAAAAGAGGCACGGATCACTAGGAAACAACATGAACATATGGCATAACAACAAAATCAGGACAAGGACTATAGTGAGATTCTAAGTCCCTGAAATCAGCATTACCGATTACGCTACTTTGCAAGCTTGTACTAGTCACCACAAAGATCACAAAAATACATGGTATACACCCCTGTAAAGATGGCATGACATTTAACAAAACACATGTAGAGCTCAGGATCATAGCATGCACACATTAATCATGGCAAAAATGACAAAATGCCATTTGTTGAAACAGATCTGACAAATTACTCACATAGCCCTCTTCCAATAACATTTCAGGCATCAACATGAGCTCAAATGAAAATTATGCAATGAGATGAAATGATGTACTCGTTGAGGCGAACATTTTGATATGCTACACGCGCAAATCGGAGCTACGATGAGGGAGTTATGATGCGATGAATATGGGCATGTGAATCTGGAAATTTCAGGACTTAGCCGTTTTCGAAAAAAACAAGAGGAGCGCTATATATAATAATGTGTCCTGGGCGGGGTTTAGGTGGTGCCTCACCATGGGCTTGGCCCAAGACGGAGAAGAGGCCAGGTGGGCCGGCGATGGAGGTGGGCCTTGGGAGGCGCTGGACCACGCGGGGAGGCCTCCTCGTCCTCCCTGTTCCTGGACGGGGACAAGGCAGGGGCGCCGGCGTCGTCCTTGGAACTCCGGTGAGCTGCCCCTGGACGGCGGGGAGGCTGGGCTCTGGCGGATCCGGCGGAGGGCGAGGTAGGGGACCCGTTCCCGGCATCGAAATGGGTCGAGGACCATCGGCGGCGGGTTCTGCAGAGAGAGAGAGAGAGAGAGAGAGAGATCTGAGAGAGAGAGAGAAGCAAGAGGAAGGGCGACGAGGAGGAAGGAAAGAAAGGCAGGCGGCGGGGAGCTCGCCTGGGAGATCTCCGGCGGCGGCACAGCGAGCCCCTGCGAGGCCGGCGACGAGCTGCAGGATCGAGGGGCTCCTCCCCTCGAGCGGAAACCTGGAACGGGCGCGGTGGCAGGGATCCGGGCCTGCGCGGGCCTTAGATGGGCTCGGCGGGCCCGCGGCGAAGTGGGGCGCTGGGAGACACGTGGCGGCGTGCTAGAGGAGGAGGGAGGCGGCGGTGACGACGTGTCAGCCGCTGATTGGTTCGGCGACGTGGCCGGCTGGATGGACGCGTCCGCTGGCGCGAGAGGAGCGGGGTTTAGGGTTCATCCGCGAGAACTCCGGGGAGGCACACATATTTATAGGTAGAGGGAGCTAGGAGAGTCCAAATGAGATGCGGTTTTCGGCCACACGATCGTGATCGAACGACTGAGATGATGGAGAGGTCTTTGGTGGGTTTTGGGCCACTTCGAAAGGGTGTTGGGCTGCAACACACACGAGGCCTTTTCGGTCCCTCGGTTAACCGTTGGAGTATCAAACGAAGTCCAAATGGCACGAAACTTGACAGGCGGTCTACCGGTAGTAAACCAAGGCCGCATGACAAGTCTCGGTCCAATCCAAAAACGTTTAACACCCGCACACGAAAAGAGGTAGAAAGGGACACCGGGTGACATAGGAGCGCCGGATTGCAAAACGGACAACGGGGAAAAAGCTGAGATGCATGAGACGAACATGTATGCAAATGAAATGCACATGATGACATGATACGCAATGCATGACACGCAAGCAATGACAAGACAACAACAGCGAATAACTGGACGACACCTGGCACATCGGTATCGGGGCGTTACAGTGATAGTGACTAGAGAACTCTATCAATCACTATCTTATCTGGAAGATTAACTCCCACTTGATTTGAGCGATTATAGTACTTAGACATTTTGAGCACATGCTCACTGGTTGAGCTATTCTCCTCCATCTTGTAGGCAAAGTACTTGTCAGATGTCTCATACCTCTCGACTTGGGCATGAGTCTGAAATACCAATTTCAGCTCTTGGAACATCTTATATGCTCTGTGGCGTTCAAAACATTTTTGAAGTCCCGGTTCTAAGCCGTAAAGCATGGCGCACTAAACTATCAATTAGACATCATACCGAGCTTGCCAAACATTCATAACGTCTGCATCTGCTCCTGCAATAGGTCCGTCACCTAGCGGTGCATCAAGGACATAATTCTTCTGTGCAACAATGAGGATAGTCCTCAGGTCACGGTTCCAGTCCGCATCATTGCTACTATCATCTTTCAACTTATTTTTCTCTAGGAACATATCAAAAATAAACAGGGAGCTATAATGTGAGCTATTGATCTACAACATAATTTGCAAATACTATCAGGACTAAGTTCATGATAACTTAAAGTTTAATTAATCATATTACTTAATAACTCCCACTTAGATAGACATCTCTCTAGTCATCTAAATGATCATGTGATCCATATCAACTAAACCATGTCCGATCATCACGTGATATGGAGTAGTTTTCAATGGTGAACATCTCTATGTTGATCATATCTACTATATGATTCACGTTCGACCTTTCGGTCTCAGTGTTCTGAGGCCATATCTACATATGCTAGGCTTGTCAACTTTAACCCGAGTATTCTGCGCGTGCAAAACTGGCTTGCACCCGTTGTATGTGAACATAGAGCTTATCACACTCGATCATCACGTGGTGTCTCAGCACGAAGAACTATCGCAACGGTGCATACTCAGGGTGAACACTTATACCTTAAAATTTTAGTAAGGGATCATCTCATAATGCTACCATCATACTAAGCAAAATAAGATGCATAAAAGATAAACATCACATGCAATCAAAATATGTGACATGATATGGCCATCATCATCTTGTGCCTTTGATCTCCATCTCCAAAGTACCATCATGATCTCCATCCCCACCAGCATGACACCATGATCTCCATCATCTTGATCTCTATCAATGTGTCATCACATGGTCGTCTCGCCAACTATTACTTTTGCAACTATTGCTATCACATAGCGATAAAGTAAAGCAATTATATGGCGCTTGCATCTTATGCAATAAAGAGACAACCATAAGGCTCCTGCCAGTTGCCGATAACTTTAACAAAACATGATCATCTCATACAACAATTTATATCTCATCACGTCTTGACCATATCACATCACAACATGCCCTGCAAAAACAAGTTAGACGTCCTCTACTTTGTCGTTGCAAGTTTTACGTGGCTGCTACGGGCTTCTAGCAAGAACCGTTCTTACCTCCGCATCAAAACCACAACAATTTTTCGTCAAGTGTGATGTTTTAACCTTCAACAAGGACCGGGCGTAGTCAAATTGATTCAACTAAAGTTGGAGAAACAGACACCCGCCAGCCACCTGTGTGCAAAGCACGTCGGTGGAACCAGTCTCATGAACGCGGTCATGTAATGTCGGTCCGGGCCGCTTCATCCAACAATATCGCCGAATCAAAGTAAGACGTTGCTGGTAAGTAGTATGACTATTATCGCCCACAACTCTTTGTGTTCTACTCGTGCATATAACATCTACCCATAGACCTGGCTCGGATGCCAATGTTGGGGAACATAGTATTTCAAAAATTTCCTACGATCACACAAGATCTATCTAGGAAAAGCATATCAATGAGCGGGGAGAGTGTGTCCACGTACCCTCGTAGACCAAAAGCGGAAGCGTTTAGTAACGCGGTTGATGTAGTCGAACGTCTTCGTGATCCTACCGATCCAAGCACCGAACGTACGGCACCTCCGCGTTTAGCACATGTTCAGCTTGATGACGTCCCTCGATCTCTTGATCCAGTTGAGGACGAGGGAGAGTTCCATCAGCACAATGATGACCCACAAATATAGGGGATCTATCGTAGTCCTTTCGATAAGTAAGAGTGTCGAACACAACGAGGAGTAGAAGGAAATGATAAGCAGTTTTCGGTAAGGTATTCTCTGCAAGCACTGAAATTATCGATAATAGATAGTTTTGTGATAAAGTAATTGGTAACGAGTAGCAAGTAATAAAAGTAAATAAGGTGTAGCAAGATGTCCCAATCCTTTTTGTAGCAAAGGACAAGCCTGAACAAACTCTTATATGAAGGAAAGCGCTCCCGAGGACACATGGGAATTATCGTCAAGCTAGTTTTCATCACGTTCATATGATTCGCGTTCGGTACCTTGATAATTTGATATGTGGGTGGACCGGTGCTTGGGTGCTGTCCTTACTTGGACAAACATCCCACTTATGATTAACCCCCATTGCAAGCATCCGCAACTACAACAGAAGTATTAAGGTAAACCTAACCATATCATGAAACATATGGATCCAAATCAGCCCCTTATGAAGCAATGCATAAACTAGGGTTTAAGCTTCAGTCACTCTAGCAACCCATTATCTACTTATTACTTCCCAATGCCTCCCTCTAGGCCCAAACAATGGTGAAGTGTCATGTAGTCGATGTTCACATGACACCACTAGAGGAAAGACAACATACATATCATCAAAATATCGAACGAATACCAAATTCACATGACTACTAATAGCAAGACTTCTCCCATGTCCTCAGGAATAAACGTAACTACTCACAAATCATATTCAGGTTCATAATCAGAGGGGTATTAATATGCATAAAGGATTTGAACATATGATCTTCCACCAAGTAAACCAACTAGCATCAACTACAAGGAGTAATCAACACTACTAGCAACCCACAGGTACCAATGTGAGGTTTGGATACAAAGATTGGATACAAGAGATGAACTAGGGTTTGAGATGAGATGGTGCTGGTGAAGATGTTGATGGATATTGACCCCCTCCCGATGACAGGATCATTGGTGACGATTTCCCCCTCCTGGAGGGAAGTGTCCCCGGCAGAACAGCTCTGCCGGAGCCCTAGATTGGTTCCGCCAAGGTTCCGCCTCGTGGCGGAGGAGTCTCGTCCCGAAAGCTTGCTTATGATTTTTTGCTCGACGAAAGACTCCATATAGTAGAAGATGGGCATCGGAGGGCCACCAGGGGGCCCACGAGGCAGGGGGCATGCCCAGGGGGGTAGGGCGCGCCCCCACCCTCGTGGCTGGTGGGTGGCCCCCCTCTGGTACTTCTTGCGCTTAGTATTTTTTATATATTCTGGAAATAACTTCCGTGAAGTTTTAGGACTTTTGGAGCTATGCAGAATAGGTCTCTAATATTTGCTCCTTTTCCAGCCCATAATTCCAGCTGCCGGCATTCTCCCTCTTTATGTAAACCTTGTAAAATAAGAGAGAATAGGCATAAGTATTGTGACATAATGTGTAATAACAACCCATAGTGCAATAAATATCGATATAAAAGCATGATGCAAAATGGACGTATCAACTCCCCCAAGCTTAGACCTCGCTTGTCCTTAAGCGAAAGCCGAAATCGAAAAATATGTCCACATGTTTAGAGATAGAGGTGTCGATTAAAATAAAATATGGAAATGAGGGCATCATGATCATTTTTAGAACATCAACTTATATAATTCTTGTCATATAATCTCTTATGCTAGAGTAATAATTCAATCACAATTTCAAGTATGGATCATAAACTTCATTGAGAACCAACAAACTCTAATCTTAGTCATCGAGGCAATTGCAATTTATCATAACATAGGAAAGAGTCAATATAAGAGCTTTTCAGCAAGTCCACATACTCAACCATCTTTTAGTCTTTCACAATTGCTGACACTCACGCAATATTTATGGGTATGAAGTTTTAATTGGACACAGAATTTGTGAAACCTCCAACTCTCTCCTTGGGTCCTTGAGTTCCTTAAGATTTCTAGGATCACAACCAAAAACAAATATGATATGCATATGATGACCTATGTATAACATCCAAATTGAAAAATTGGGATGTTGCAAACCTACCCCCCTTAAGATGAATCTCGCCCTCGAGATTTGGGTTGGCTAGAAAATAGGTGTGTGTGGTCTTTCCGTAGGTCTTCTTCTCACTACCAGGTGGCTTCTTCCTCGGTATGGTGGCTCCAATGAACTTTGCAAAACTTGATAACCTTGCTGCGTGTAACTCGGCTGGCAAACTCGAGAATCTTAACTGGTTTCTCCTTGTAGGTTAGGTCACTCTCCAAATGAATTGCTTCCAGGGCACGGCATCTCTCAGAGGAATATCGGTCATCTCAGCATGGCACTTCTTCAACTGGGAAAGGTGAAACACATCATGAACTCCTGACAATCCTTCTGGTAACTCCAACTTGTAGGCCACTTCTCCCATATGTTCCAAAACTCGATATGGTCCTACAAATCTTGGGGCTAACTTTCCTTTAACTCCGAATTGTTTAACTCCTCGCAATGGTGACACACGAAGATATGCCCTGTATCCGATTTCATAGACTACCTCCTTGCGTTTCGTATCAGCATAACTTTTTTGCGTGGACTAGGCTACCTTCAGTCTACCACGAATTAACTTAACCTTCTCTTCAGACTCTCTGATTAAATCTGGTCCGAACAACTGACAGTCGCCAACTTCATCCCACATCAATGGTGTCCTGCACCTTCTTCCATACAAAGCTTCGAAAGGGGCCATCTTCAAACTAGCTTGATAACTGTTGTTCTATGAGAATTCTGCGTAAGGCAAATTATCATCCCAACTAGATCCATAATCCAGCGCACAAGCTCTCAACATGTCCTCCAGAATCTGATTGACTCTCTCGGTCTGTCCATCTGTCTGTGGATGAAAGGCTGTACTAAACTCTAACCCGATACCCAAAGTCTGGTGCAGCTGATTCCAAAACTTCGAAGTAAACTGTGTTCCTTTATCTGATACGATGGTCCTCGGAACTCCATGCAGACATACGATCTTGGTCATATATATCTTGGTCAACTTCGCGCTCATATAAGTGGTTTTCATGGGGATAAAGTGAGCCACTTTGGTCAAGCGATCAACTACTACCCAGATGGAGTCATAACCTGATCTTGTCCTGGGTAATCCGGTGATAAAGTCCATGCCAAGTTTATCCCACTTCCATTCAGGTACCGGCATAGGCTGTAATAATCCTGCTGGCTTCTGGTGTTCTGCCTTAACTCTCTGACATACATCACATACTGCTACATACTCGGCAATATCCTTCTTCATACCTGTCCACCAGAAACGTTCCTTCAAATCCAAATACATCTTAGTGTTTCCGGGGTGAATCGAGTATGGTGAGTCATGAGCCTCCTGAAGTATTAACTTCCTGATCTCTGAGTCATTAGGCACGTAAACACGGTCCTCAAACCATAAAGTTTCGTGCTCATCTTCACGAAAACCTTTGGCCTTTCATTCGCTCATCTTCTCCTTTATCTCGGCAATCTCCTTATCATCCTTCTGAGCTTTTTGAATCCTTCCCGATAACGTAGACTGAACCTCCATTGCTGCAACAAATCCTCTTGGAACTATCTCCAAACGAAGTTCCTGGAGATCGTCAACTAACTCCTGCGGTAATCCTCCGCTTACGAGGGTATTGATATAACTCTTGCGGCTCAAAGCGTATGCTACGACATTGGCCTTTCCTGGATGATAATGTAGCTTCATATCATGATCCTTTGTTAGCTCCAACCATCTCCTCTGCCTGAGATTCAACTCCTTCTGTGTGAAGATATACTTCACACTCTTATGGTCCGTGTATACATCACAACAATTTCCAATAAGAAAATGTCTCCAGGTCTTGAGTGCATGCACTACGGCTGCTAACTTCAAGTCATGCGTGGCATAATTAAACTCATGCAGTTGAAGCTATCGTGAGGCATATGAAACAACTCTTTCGTCTTGCATAAGTACACCTCCAAGTCCCAAGCGAGAAGCATCGCAATACACTTGAAAGTCCTTGCGTATATCCGGAAGAATTAGCACCGGGGTTTGTAACCAAACTTTTCTTCAACTCCTGAAAACTGGCCTCACATTCCTCGGTCCATTTGAACTTGGTGTCCTTCTTCAACAACTCTGTCATGGGTTTCGCAATCCTGGAAAAAAAATTCAATGAACCTCCTATAGTATCCTGCGAGTCCCAGAAAACTATGGATCTCCCCAACTGAGGTGGGTGCCAACCACTCAGTAACAGACTGAACCTTGGTAGGATCTACTGCTATACCTTCTCCTGATATAACATGTCCAAGAAATCCAACTTCTTTCAACCAAAATTCACACTTGCTGAACTTGGCATATAGCTGATGTTCTCTGAGCTTCTCAAGAACTAAGCGCAAGTGTTCCTTGTGTTCCTCTTCATTCTTCGAGTACACTAATATGTCGTCTATGAACACCACAACAAACTTATCCGAGAACTCCATGAACACCTTATTCATCATAATCATAAAATAGGCAGGGGCGTTAGTCAATCCAAAAGACATGACTGTGTACTAATATAGCCCGTACCTTGTGGTAAAAGCTGTCTTAGGTCTATCCTGTTCTCGGATCTTCAACTGGTGGTATCCTGATCGAAGATCGATCTTGGAGAACACTTTGGCTCCCTGTAGCTGGTCAAAAAATCATTGATCATCGGTAGTGCGTACTTTTTCTTGATCGTCACTTCATTCAATGCACGATAATTAACAACCATTCTCAAAGATCCATCCTTCTTCTCGACTAAGAGCACTGAGGCTCCCCATGGTGATGAACTTGGTCGAATATAACCTTTCTCCAATAACTCCTTACTCCGCTTCTTAATTTCCTCCAGATCATTTGCGGGCATCCGATACGGTCTCTTCGATATTGGTCCAGTGCGTGGCAACAACTCTATCAAAAATTCTATTTCTCGATCTGGTGGCATGCCTGGTAATTCCTCTAGAAATACATCAGTGTAATCCTTCGCAACTGGTACTTCCTCCTGAACAACTCCCGGGAGGGAAATTACTTGAGTCCTCCTTGGCGCATGCCTAGATACATACTTGATCCTCTTTCCCTCAGGGGTGGTGAGTAGTATCGACTTACTAGCACACGCGATATTTCCTTCATACTTCGATAGCCAATCCATGCCTAGTATTATATCCAATCCTTGTGAGTCCAAAATTACTAGGTCTGAGGGGAAAACATGGCTACCAATGGTTAATGGTAACCGATCACACCATCGGCTGGCCATATACTCTGCTCCTGGCGAGCTTACTAACATGGGTGACCTAAGGGCTAAGGTTGGCAACTTAAACTTGTCCACAAATCCCCTTGATATGTCACTACTGCAGGATGCTGCTAACATGACACTACGATCAGAGACCCTTCGACGAAACTGTGTGCGATGTCATAATCGCAAACGGTGGTGTAAAATAACCGTCAAAAAAGGTGCAAAACATTTGCGATGGAGGACACATCAAACACGGTTCAGATTTTAGTTGCGTGTGCGATGTAGGGCACACGGCTAACCCGTTCGAACTGTTTGCGATGAGGTAGAACAACAGAAACGGGCAGCCATATCAATGTGTGTGCGATATACGACATACAGTTCGCTTCGATGAATCGTTTGCTATTAGTGAGTGCAACATAAACAGTTAGCCAGATCAAGGTGTGTGTGATATAGGGCATACGGTTCACTCGGACGAACTATTTTCGATTAGCGAACACAATAGAAATGGTTCAACTTAACAAGATGTGTGTGATACGTGGCAAACAGCCGACTCGGATGAACTGTTTGCGATGAGAATTTACAACACAGACGGTTAATACAGTTAGTTCGTGTGCGATTTTGTGTGTACAATTTTAAAAAAATGCAAACTAGTTGCTTGCGGTGGCTAGGAGTATCGCACACGATGCGTCTACGAGTACTCGTGTGCGATGATTAGTAAGTTACACATGCATTTCCTTATGTTAACACGTGGCACTGGATACGATATTCGTGTTGTGTGTGTGCTCCACTTAGTCTTCCCGCGCTCCAGCGAATGCTTCTCGCGCTCCACATGGGTGAATTATAAAATCCATGCCTATTCTCTCACCGGTTTCCCGCCACCAGCTAACGGCTTGCTGCATATAAACTAGGCGGCAATGCACCGCCGCGACACTCTGCAAAGATCTAGTCCTCACCCATCTACCATTAGTTATTCCAAGCATGCCAGGCAACGACCAAAGCTTCGACGTCGACGCCTACCCGCGTTATATCTTCGGCGAGGAGAACAAGCCGGAGCAGATCGGGGAGCAAGAGCTTCATCGGCTGGTGCAGGCACCATGGCCCATCAGCAGCGATATCGGCGTCACAGTCCTTGGGAGTACAATCGACATATTGCAGATGAGGTGTGATGAGCAGTTTGCCATCCATTGTGCAAAAGATCCAGAGCTGCTCGGCGGCATGATCGATGACCCACCCGAAGAACCGCCGTCACCAGTGCTCATCGAGAGCCTGATGCCCCACAAGGAATGGGCAGAGGACCTCTGCGATTCAGTCAAGACAAAGGCAGCCTGTGGCTTCATCATTGCCTGCGGTGGCCGTGTCAACCTCAATCCCGATGATGTGGTGGCCAGGCTCGACCGCATCCTTGGCGGAGGTGACGTCCCCGACGAAGTAGAACATCGCCAACGTGATATCTTGAGGATGCAGGTGATCGACGGAATTTGCTACCAGGCCAGAGGCATGGAAATGGAGTGGTTCCGCGGAGTTGTCATGCATGCAATTGCACGCTGTCAAGCTCTTATGGAAGAGGCCCAGCAGCCCCAAGTGCCTCCCATCAGCGCCAATAGCTCCGTACGCGGAGGCGGGTCGGGACACTCGGAGTGAACGGCCGCAAGGGTGCTATGCTGATCATGGAGTCCGAGAAGACCATCGTCGGAAGGCCGCCAGCTCAGAGCTTATATTTTATTATAATTGTATGCATATGTAGGTAGTGAGTGTTCTGGGCCTTGCCACATTTTGCATTTTAAATTATCCTGAATATGTAACACAATTATTAAGAATTATTAACCGTTGCCATTGTAACTTTGCCTGAACAGCGAGCAGAGCGCGCGCAGGGACGCCAGAGTGGAGCGTGCCGCGGCCGCCTCAACAGTGAGCAACCACGTGGTCAACCTTCTGCCATCAATAAATTTTGACCTTGTTTCTCGTCACATTGCTGATTACAACGCAATAAGTAATTGCAAATCTGTTCACACCTATCAAACTAATATGTGTTCACACTTAGCACTGGGCTATAAAAACTACCCACGCGAAAGTTACTTCACAGTTCCTCTCCTCATCACCCACAAAACTGTTCTTTTTCTATCAAGTCATTCCGCCATGACCGGTAGGAGGAGTTTAGGGTGGACATATAACCAGGCAGCAAAGACCAAGGCCATAGAAGCACCAGGGAGGTCCTGTCGTGAAGCCGCAGCCACAACAGAGATGTTTCGGCGCGCCGCGGAGCCCTCGAACGAGCTCTCACAGGCATAAGAGGGCTCTCACAAGCGCATTCGCAGCGTCGGCCATCGCGACAAGCTGGCGTTCCTGAAGTCCTTCGCCAGCGACGACGACATTCTCGCTGGTGTCACTATGCAGCAGGAGCTGGTCGACGGCTTGATGAAGCTGCTCAAGATCAGCGATGCCTCGGTTGACAAGGCGACCGGCCTCATCGAGCAACTCATGGATGACAATGCTAAGCTCCTCAAGTTGGTCGCCGAGAAGGAGGAGGAGGCCGCCGACTAGAAGATGATGCATGAGCAGAGCAGTGCCTCTGAGATGATGCTGAAAGCGGTCGTCGAGGAACTGATGGGTGGCTTGAGGAAGCTCTAGATCAAGCGCGAGCAGGAGGTGGAGGAATCTATGGCTGCTTTCAAGCAAAGTCATGAGGAATTGAAAAAGGAGCTGGAGGATTTTGCTGCCCGGTGATCCATCGATGAGTAGAGACAGTAGCGATCCAGATTGTTGTCTGCAATTTCCTTCTTCTCTTGCCCCTATGTCTTCCGGGCTTTGCCGCATGTGGCATTTTAAATTATCCGGAATATGTAAGACAATTATTATTTGCACCATTGTAAATTTGTCGTCGTATTATCCGTTGCCATTTTATTTGTGGTCGTATTATCCATTGCCCTATGTGGCAATTTAAATTAGGGCGGAATACGAGTTGAAAACACGAAGAAAGCAAATGCTACCATGGGATCACAAGCAAACACCCTCCGTCCAGGTGCTTTAATTAACTCATTAATGGAGAAGTTGTGAGCGAGGCGGGCGGCGGCTAGTGCATGGAGGTCAAAGAGCTCGCTTCCCGGTGAGCATGGGCGGCCTTGCTGCTCGCACGTGTCCCGTCGAGCCTGCGAAGTGGACAGGATGCACGTGTCCCATCGAGCTTGCGCGGCGGACTGCTCGCATGCGTCCTGTCAAGCCTGCATGGCGGACTTCTCGCGCTCGTCCCGTCTAATCAAACAGCTGCACGCACACCACCAAGTATGGTTAAATTTCGACACGGTTAATATAATACAACTGTTTGTGATATTAACGTGTCAGCTTTTTGTTTCAAAAAGGACTTCGTTGGCTACTGATGTGTGCGCCTCTTCTCAAACTGGACGATTTTTTTTACCATGGCATATATGTGCCATGTCATGAAACCATGCCAAGTTTCATGTTTTTGGGTGAATTTTTTGATTTACTCGGATTTAAAAACTGAGATTCTCATTGTTTCAGGGCGACGACAAGTTTGTAATTCATTCTCATTCCTTAAACGAGACCTAAACATGCACCCAATGACACATGTACGATTTCCCACCCATTTTGCTTCACTTGAGCATGTGGTTGTAGTTCAAATTTTAATTATGGACTACATTAAATGCATAGAAAACTTAGTAATTAGTAATATATATACAATGGCCAAACGAACCCTGAACAGTTTCAAATTTCAGCTCGACACTCCTATTATTCTATGTTGCCTGTAGAAAACAAAGTTCAAGGCGAGAAGAGGCATCAATTATTGTTTCGCCCACAATAGGGGCATGTTTCCCTACCGGAGCCACGAGGGTTGCAACATGCTCCGGTTTGTAAAAGGCTTGTAATATAGCTTTGCCCAAATTGGACAATTATATGTACCATGTAGTGACACCATGCCAAGTTTCATGATTTCCTGGTGAGTTATGGATTTACAAACATTTAAAAACCAAGATTCGCATCGTTTGTGGCCTAGCCAGGATGGCGAGATGGTTGAATTCGTTCCCATTCATTCCATGGGACCTAAAAATTCACCCCAAGGAAACATGTACATTTTTTCTAGCCATTTTGGTGCACTAGAGCATGCATCTGTAGTTCGGATTTGAATGATGGACATTAAATGCCTAGAGAACTCGATTAATGAATAAAAAAGGTCAAACAAACCCTGAATAATTTCAAAGTTCAGCGCGAATCTCTAGTTGTTTCATGTCTCGTGTAGAAGCAAATACGAGGCTAGAAGAGGGAGTGATTATGGTTTGGCCCACAAGGGGACACATTTCCCTATCGAAACCATGAGGGTTCTTATGATAGGCTCCGGATTGTAAGAGGTTTGTAATAAAGCTTGGCCCAAATTGGCAATGTTTTTACCACGGCATATATGTGCCATGACGTGACACCATGCCACCTTTGATGACTTTCTGGTGAGTTTAGGATTTATGGGGACTTCAAAACCGAGATTCGAAATGTTTGAGGACGAGCCAGGACACCGGTACAATTGTAATTCATTCCCATTCCTGGCATGAGATCTAAACATGCACCCAAGGACACATGTATATTTTTCTAGCCATTTTGGTGAACTGGAGCATGTATTTGTAGTTCAGATTTGAATTATGGACATTAAATGCCTAGGAAACTCAATTAGTGTATAAAAAGGCCAAATGAACCCTGAATAAGTTTAAATTTCAGCATGGATATCCTGTCGTTCCATGTTGCCCGTGGAAGAAAATACAAGGCAAAAAGAGGCAGTGATTACATTTCGCCCAAAGGGGAACACGTTTCCCTATCAAAAGCATGAGGCTTCTTTGAGAGAAGCTCAAGTTTTTGTCAGAGGTTTGTAATAAAGCTTGGCCCAAATTGGACAATGTTTTTACCATGATATATATGTGCCATGACATGACACCATGCCACCTTTGATGACTTTCTGGTGAGTTTAGGATTTATGGGGACTTAAAAACCGAGATTCGAAATGTTTGAGGACGAGCCATGACACCAGTACGGTTGTAATTCATTCCCATTCCTGGCATGGGACCTAAACATGCACCCAAGGACACATGTATAATTTTTCTAGCCATTTTGGTGAACTGGAGCATGTATTTGTAGTTCAGATTTGAATTATGGACATTAAATGCCTAGGAAACTCAATTACTATATAAAAAGGCCAAACGAACCCTGAATAAGTTTAAATTTCAGCACATATATCCTGTCGTTCTATGTTGCCCGTATAAGAAAATAGAAGGTGAAAAGAGGCAGTGATTACGTTTCGCCCAAGGGGGATACGTTTCCCTATCAGAACCACGAGGCTTCTTTGAGAGAAGCTCTAGTTTGTAAGAGGCTTGTAATAAAACTTGCGCCGCAATGGACGAAAAAATGTGATGACTTGTCTTATTAGGGATGATAGACTACTTATATCAATAAGGAATTCCTTCTTTTCCAGGAGCCCATTCGGACAGAACTCCAAAGTTAAGCATGCTCAGCTTGGAGTAGTGTCAGGATGGGTAACTGACCGGGAAGTTGATCTCGGGTGTGCACGAGTGAGGACAAAGTGCGCAGAAAAGACTAGTATTGATCTGTGGGGCCAGTCTAGATCCCGCCAGGAGTAACGACCACCGGCGGGTGTGTCCGGGGCGTTACAAGTTGGTATCAGAGCCGACCCTCGCGGTTACACGGATGGTTGCGGACAGGTGCGCGGTCATGTTGTTCATGAAGTTTGTGACCCGTCGTGGCACACGACATGGTACATGTACCGGACTGGATGCACAAACGTATGTGCCAAGAGGGAATGTTCATGTGGCCCGACGAGGACGTCGGTTCCTCTGAGTGGGGGTGTATGTGATGGCCTGGCTTATTAGGGATGATAGACTACTCATATCAATAAGGAATTCCTTCTTTTCTGGGAGCCCATTAGGACAGAACTCCAAAGTTAAGCGTGCTCAGCTTGGAGTACTGTCAGGATGGGTGACCGACCGGGAAGTTGCTCCCGGGTGCGCACGAGTGAGGACAAAGTGCGCAGAAAAGACTAGTATTGATCTGTGGGGCCAGTCTAGATCCCGCCAGGAGTAACAACCACCGATGGGTGTGTCCTAGGCGTTACAAAAAATTCCTCGACATATAAGTGCGATGTCATGACACCATGGCAGGTTTCACATTTTTCAGCTTAGTTTTGGATTTACAAGGATTTAAAAACTGAGATTCTTCTCACGAAATGTTTTCAAATAGCACACAGTTCACTCACGAAAGCCGATATTCAACGAAAACTTCATGGAAACCATATTTTAAAGTTTCATAAAAAACTGAAAAAATGTGGGATGTTAAGAAGGTGATGTTTTATTGCGACACAAAATTTCAAGTTGAAAAACATTACGAGATGTGAGCTATGAAAAATACAAATTTTGCCCTCAATAGTGACATTACTATTCGGCACTATTCAACACTGATTTTATCTTTTTTATAGCTCACATCTCATAATGTGTTTCAACTTGAAATTTTGTGTGGCAATAAAACATCATCCTCTTAACATCCTGCATTTTTTTGAAACTTCAAAACATCTTTTTCTCGTGGTTTTCACCGGTTTCCACCGAATGTTGATTTCCGTATGATACCCCCCCGCTGCACTTATGATCTAAGTACTACATTCTGACTGGCCAGAACCCAAACCCCACGGATCATACGTGTGCACCGTTGGATGCTCCCAGATCGAACGACAACCCTGAGCCCTTTCGACAGCACATGCAGTACATGGGTAAGCACTATGCGCATGCTCGTGTAGCTCACGCTTCCTTCTCTACTAGGTTTTCATTCAAAACAGGCTACCGTTTCTCGCCACTCCTCTCATCGGTTTCCCGCCTCTTCTCCCAAATATGCATGATGTAGATGTTCATTTAATTCTTATAGTTCATCTCATCCAAAATCAAATAGTTTTATAAAAAAACTATTTTAAGATTCACGGAATTGTGCATTGTAAAGGTAAAAACAAAACATGACAATTCATTTAGAAAAAAGGTTTGGGCAATTAAGATATGGAAGATTCTAGAGAACAAAGGAGAAGTGCTTGTGTTTTGAGGTTTGTGCATTATGCTTAAGTTCAACCATGGAGTCTTCTAGATTGCACATGTGGCAAAATCTGGTGGAATGTAGATGATATCCAACGGCCAGTAGTGCTCGGATTTGCCATCTATCTACCGTTGGATTGGCTTCATCCAACAAGCAACTTTCATAGTTATTCACACACTATATAGGTGTATAGATGTATAGATGTATATATATATATAGATGTGTCCCATGCTAGACAAAATAAAGTTTGAGCGCATGCGTGGGACGACCCTCCCTCCCCACCGCCGCCGCCTCAAAGTTGGGAAACTGACATCATAGGTATTGAACTAGGCTTGGAGTCGGGTACGGTGTTCGGTTTGTAATGTAGTTGGCATGGCCTATCGAAGTTGTGCATTTGGGATTTAAACACATCATACACCATCATACCCATACATATTTTCGGGCCACATGCAGTGTATACGGGGTCTTCTGATCGACCACGTCTCCCTTGTGTGGGGTCTTTTGTGACGACACGAATATCTATGGGCTCCCCGAGTGTGCATATATCATCCCTTTGACCAATAATGAGGGGTATGTGTTGGCTATGAATGGATTCCTCCTAGTTCGTGTTAGGGCCGGTCACCGTCAAATGTCGGTCAACCATAGCTCGAGCTCATGCGTTGTCAGGATTCCCTCCCAGATGCTCGGATTGCTGGGTTCGACCTACATCAAACCCTGCGTGTGTATCTCGTCCTTAACTACCTTGCCTTCATGGTTGTTGTCTGTATCGAGAGGTAGGCACCACATCTAAATTGTACATTATTCTATATTGAAAACACACATCGCCCCTTCCCAACGTACATCATTTTGGGCCACATGCAAGAGGTGCTGGTTTTGTGGTCCCTCTCGTGCAATTTTTATGATGGTCCAATCTATTGGCCCAAGTGGTTTATCGACAACAACAACTATCATTTGACCAAACGAAAGATTCATTGGTCCATCTTATGGTAGGTCATGGCGACATGCATATATGAGCAAAGTATCGATCAATACGTGCATCCGCCCCGCTAACACGAAGTGGGAGGTGGTGGGCCAAGCATCCTAGCTAGGTACGACATTATGTCATTATATATATCCTATCTAGGTCGTTGTTAGGGTGCTTTCGGGTTTGTGAGGCAGGTGCCACCAAAGTTATGCATTGTGTATTTAAAGTTTTAAACATCCCCAATATTCGTACATATATTTGGCCACTCCCAGGTGGTTCTTGACTTCTGGCCCCTCTCATCGATCTTCAATAACACGCCCAACCATGGGCCCGCGGGGTCAAAGTTGTGCATTGGAATTTTGAACATCACATACCACCCTTTTCACTCATATATATATTTGGGCCACATGCTGGTGTGGCTGTCTTTTGACCCTCTCTAACGTTATTTTTTGCTGCAAAGCCTCTAATGACCCTCAATGGACACGAGGTATAATATCTTAACCGTGTGCGATACAAGTGCGATGTGGATCACCACGACCGCGCAAGTGCGACCAAATTAAGGTGGAGGTACTGGCTCAACCGTGTGCGATGCAAGTGCGCTGAAATCACCACGACCGCGCAAGCGTGAGAAAATTAAGGTGGAGGTACTGGTTCAACCGTGCACGATGCAAGTGCGCTGAAATCACCACGACCGCGCAAGCGCGAGCAAATTAAGGTGGAGGTACTGGCTCAACCATGCACGATGCAAGTGCGCTGAAATCACCACGACCGCGGAAGCGCGAGCAAAGGGTGGAGGTACTGGCTAAACCGTGTGCGATGCAAGTGCACTGAAATCACCACGACCGCGCAAGCGTGAGCAAAGAGTGGAGGTACTGGCTTAACCATGTGCGATGCAAGTGCGCTGTAAAACCATCACCTGTGCAAGCTAAAGGTGGGTAAGTTTATTTGGAAATTAGGACGAACCGTGTGCGATAGACCAGCTAGCTAGAAATATAAAAAAACTACCCGCCTTGAGCGTTGCAAAAATCGGTGGATCCGCGCCACTTTTCCTTATTATCATACACGCATATTGTTATTGGACCGTGCGCGATCTTGGGCACTCCCACCCCGCATCAATTCCTTTACCCAAATTTTAGTAGCCGTCGTACTTCAACCGTCGCCCACACTCCTCCAGCATCGACCTTATAGTAAAATTGTAGTAGCCGAGGCATTTGAACCGTCACCCTCCCTCGTCCACCACCATATCCACCCACCATTACTAAAAATTTTAGTAGACGTGGTGTATCCTCAAACACCAACCCCCCTCCCTCCCTCGAACCCTAGCTCGCGGCCGCCGCTGGCGCCGCCACCAACCCCTGCAGGTCTGCACGTTCCTCCTAGCTTAGATAATAAAGTTCAGGTTACCCAGCGATTCCCATACCATCGCCCCATTCCCCTGAGTTTTTAGATGAGGCATGCAGTGTCCCTCCCCGCTAGATCCACATCCCCTGCTCCAGAATATCACAGCCTAAGCTCGACCATGTATCCCGGGGAGCCCGATGAGCGTTCGGCCAAGAAGAGGTTTATCATGGCCTCTCCGGCGGACGTTGGCAAGGTGGCCGCTGTTCGCCCCGACCTGTTGATCCCGGAGCAACACATCGCAGCGGAAGCCGGCGAAGACATTGACTATGTTGCCATGCCGAAGGCTTCATCTCTGTGGGCTAGCGTATTACTCTATCTCGAGAAAGCTGGCTACGACATCAAGCTCGTCCACACCGACGGCTTCACACGGGCCATGTCATAGGTTAAGGGGTCCATCCCCAACCCCTCTGGTTCAACCACCGTCAATCTCTTCGACGGCCCTACCGCTGATCTCCTCTGCCAAGCGGTCAAGGATTTGCAAGCTTTATACACCATCGAGCCCATTTTGTCATTTCTGAAGGACACGTTCTATGGCGGTGGCTTGGTATCCTCAATTGCTAAGTCAGATCTCATCGACCATGACCACGACCTCGAGGAGGGCACCCACGAAGGTTCTTCCAAGGTGAAACAACCCATTTGTGACATTAGAGAGGGCACCATGGGTCTGTGCTCTTCCAACTGGAAGGATCCCATCCATGAAATGTGAGGCAACATTCTATCAGCAAATCTTACCTTTTCTAGATTGCCAACCTATACCCTTTTTTGTAGTAGCATTTGCCGTGCGGTGCTTTAACTGTGCCATGTTTAACTATTTCAGTTATGCAAAAATGTATTGTTCAATAGGTCTATGTGATGTTTAAGTATGAATTGTCCACTTTAGTTTCACGAATGGCTATATTTGGTTGTTTATAGTGAGTAGATGCCTCGTTTATCTGTATTTGGTTGTTAGGTTGGTTGGAGTGAGCATTTTTTTAGTTATCGAGCAGATGCCTTGTTTATCTGTATTTGGTTCTTAGTTTGGTTGCAGTGAGTATTTGTCCAGTTATCAAGCAGATGCCTTGTTTATTTGTATTTGGTTGTTAGGTTGCTTTTTTTAGCATTTGTCCTGTTATCAAGCAGATGCCTTGTTTATCTGTATTTGGTTGTTAGGTTTCATTTTTTTAGCATTTGTCCAGTTATCAAGCAGATGCCTTGTTTATCTGTATTTGGTTGTTAGGTTGCTTTTTTTAGCATTTGTCCAATTATCAAGCAGATGCCTTGTTTATCTTTATCTGCTTGTTAGGTTGGTTGCAGTGAGCATTTGTCCAGTTTTCAAGCATATGCCCTGTTTATGTGTATTTGCTTGTTAGGTTGGTTGCAGTGAGACTCTGTCCAGTTTTCAATGGCTATATTTGGTTGTTATACTGGTCATTTATGCCTTGTTTATTTCAGTCATTCACAACACGGTGTTCATTATGTGCAAGTCGAAACTGTGCCGCTCGACTACATCAATACCAGTTTGAACGGCTATATTTGGTTCCAGTTATTCCTGGTGTAGTTAACACATGCCCTTTATTTTAGTTTTACACATTTATGCAGTGTGATGTTTAAGTATTACCTACGTTCTATTCATTTTAAACAATACCAGTTCGAATTGCAATATTTGATGGTTGTTAAGCCTGGTGTCGGTAACATTGCCTTCCATTTTATATCTGCTTTAATAGCATGCTGAAACCAACACATTCAAGCTATCATTTGGAGATGATGTTGTTTACCTTTGCTATATTTGTTTGATGTTAAGATTGCTGTACTTATCATGCCTTTCCACTACTTATGCAGGACAACAACGGGAGTGGCCACCATTTTTCGCCAAGGTTAGCTTCATCCCTCGGCTTGTACTCCCCCCATCGTTCCATAATGTAGTGCATATAGATCCAGGCCTGGACACTAGTTAGCTTCTAATATTGACTTGTTTCTTGTAGGTACATATGCCCTTGGCAAGGATCCATGCATCGACCCTTTTTGCGTATGGGGCAATGAGATATTGATGAACAAGCATCAAGTGAGGAAACTGATAAGGATTATTAGCAAAAAGATACGAATGGTGGCAAGCAAATTATTTGTTTATGTTCTATCCAACACAACAGCGAGCTGTAGGATGGTAACTACAAACTCTGCAGCCTTCTCTTTTTACTGCCCATAATGAGTTGTTAGACAACAATGTCTAAATCTTTTTCATTCCAGTGGTTCCCGAAGCAGTTCACTCAATATTACCTCGCAAAGTACATGATTGGTGGACACACAATGAAGGATAAAGTATTTCATCTAGACTACAAGGAGCATCGAGAAGTCCTAATGAAGATAGTGAAGGATGGATGGGCAGCCATCACAAGGGGTTGGCCTAGAGTCGTGAGCGCCTTACGCATGGAGGAGGGCACAATATGGGCATTCCACTTCACCTTCTCTAGCAACCAGAATGTCTTTCGCCTCTCTCTTTACAGTCCTTAGTACAACTGTGGTTCATCATTCTTTACTTGGTGCTTCTGTAGTTCTTTAGTATATGTACCTGTGCATCGAATTATGGATTCGTGGTTGAACCTATATTTGTAATAAACATGGTTGGATATGAAATAAGTGATTGCCTACTTTCAAATTCAAAACATGTGATTTTTAAATTATGGATTAATTAGGGATTACACTGCACACGGTTTGCGAAAGCGTAATGTGTGCGATATACGTGGAGATCAGAAACATTTCTAGGATCCACTACGTGTGCGATCAATCTCCACTGCACCACGGCTTTCTCTTGAAAGTTGTTTGCATTAGGCCACCTTGCGCAAATGTTTACCACATAAAAAGTGTGTGTGATGGACAACCTTTGCCACACAGTTTCTTCTATGCACCATGGGTGATACATTCAATAACGCAAACGATTTAACGGGAAAAATTGTGTGTGATGTACCTGTGAACGGAAACGTTTTCCTTGGAGAGACTGTGTGGGATGTACATACGAACGGAAACGTTTAGCGGGGACTGACTGTGTGGGATGTACTTGCGACCGGAAATAATTTTGCCGTATAATTGTATTTTTTTAGCTCTATTGTACATATTTCCATATTTGAGCCCTTGCTGATCGCACACGTTCTCATTTTGCCAAGCCTGCGTGCCAAGAGGGCATATCCCCGATGGTTTTTGGGCCGTGTGGGAAGGACCCCCTATCGCCCACACTCACTTGGCGATGGTTCCAAATGGCGTCGCGGAAATGGGTTAAAACCCGTTTGTTTAGGACCGATGCGCACCAGTGTGTATGAATGCGATGCACCAGTGTCAAAAAAAATGAGAACGGTAAATGACTTAATCAAAAACTTACCAATCACTGCGTCAGGCTGCTCTTCAACTTCCTCCATGTTGATGTGGTTCACCTGACCTCTGGTGAAAGGGTTTGGCTTCTTCCCTGAGCTTCCATTGCCATTTCCATTCTTTGCTTCAGGACACTCGGTGGCGTAGTGTCCAGTCTTCCCGCACTTAAAACAAGTAATGTGACTTAGATACTTCTTGGCGGGTGTAGTGGGGTTGAAATGGTTCTGACCATTGTTTCCTCCATCGCCATTACCATTCTTGGGGCCATTGTGGTTATGTGAACTCCCTCCATTGTGAGTGTGGCCTCCATGGTTATGATGGGTATGTCCTCCCGAGTTTGGAGTAAAACGAGGCTTCTACTGAGCTCCAAAGTTGTACTTCCCATGTCCATACTTCCTTTTGCAGCTCTCTATCTACTGTTGCTTGCCTTCAATCATAAGAGCCTTGTCTACCATCTCCTGGTAGTTAGCAAATGTTGCCACCATCAACTGCATATTCAGCGCATCATTCAGCCCTTCCATCAACTTCTCCTACTTTGCGGCATCTATGGACACATCATCTGGGGCATAACGAGCTAACTTACTGAACTCATCCACGTACTGCCCCACGATATGGTTTCCCTGGCGTAAGTTGCAAAACTCATGCTTCATCATGCTCATAGCTCCGGTTGAGATGTGTGTAGTGCGGAATGCTTGCTGGAACTGATCCCAAGTGACATTGGCTATGGGGAAAGTGGTTGTGTAATTCTCCCACCATGAGGCTGCGGGTCCATCCAGTTGATGTGCGGCAAAGCGCACCTTCTCAGCATCTGTGCAACATGCAGTGGTCAGCTCCCTTCCAATCCTACGGAGCCAATCATCATCCACAATCGGCTCGGTGCTACTAGAGAACACCGGTGGATTCAACCTTAGGAAACGGGCTAAGTTGTCAACTGGAGGTGGTGGCGGTGGGTTGTTGTTGTTGCCTTGGTTCTGGACTAGCAACTACATCAAGGCATTCTGTTGTTGGATCAACTGAGTGAGCTCTGGTGGAAAGACAAATCCGGGGTCATGTCTCAAAGGCATCTGATGGGTTTAGAGGGGTGAGAATAGAATAGAGTGAGGTCTAGAGAGAAAATCACTACCCATATGCACATGAGACAAACACATTCATTTCACACCACTCAATTCAAACAAGATCATACAATCGATCTAAAATACCGTTACAAAATACTCAGACTATTACTATATACATGGGGGATACTAATAGTAATATGGTGGCCGACTAGAAATTTTGATTGGCGGAAGACTCCATGATATCCACTCCAGCTTCGTCTTCATAATCATCATCACTATCGGGGTCGAAGTCGGTGTCATCGATTATGATGTAGTCTTCAGGATGGTTGTCCTCTTCAGGTTCGGGATCTCCCATGAATACTCCTAGCTTCTTCTTCAGGTCTTTATTCTTCTCCAGTAATACTGCAATTTCTTCTTCATATCCATCGCGTGTAGACTTGAGTTCCTCTTCTAGCTCCATGTTCCTGGCCATCACTTTCTTCATGTCTATCATGTTGGCGCACATCTGGTTCTCCCGACGACGAATGTACTAACTCCTGGATGTAGGCTGCAATGGACTTATCCCTCCTGGTGCAAATCATCTCCCATTGCTCATCTAGGCATCCACATATCTGGTAGATGGTGTCCTTAACATCCTTGTGGTATACCTCTCCTATGCGTCCAATGGCGATGTGGGTGGCCATGCTCTTTCCTAGACTCCAGGTTGGTGCATCAAAGAAAAACTCTACGAGCTCAGTAACTGGTGTGAATGTCCTTCCTGGAACATGTACTCGAATCGTCCAACACTCTTCTTCAGGTAGAGTGGCGGTGTAGGTCCCGGTGAAGCTTGGTATTCCGATGCTCAGGTACCTAGTGGCTTCCTTCAAGTGTCATCCGAAAGGGGTGTCATCATCCGGTTGAGCAAACTTGTTCCTTGGGTCCGCCATCTATGGAGTAGAAAATGGAGAAGAGTCAGAAATGAATAGAGAAGAGTGTCATATGGATTATCCTAGTGGTCGTGTCCTACAGTCAACATGTGCTCTAATACCATCTTGTAGCGACCCGACCTCAAACGGTCAAGTCTCTGTGCTTAAGTGTCATCCCTAGATCGGTATTGCTGACACACACATTACTCGAGGATTTGTAATAGAGTTCAATCACACACTTATTACATCGAATGTCTCAAAAGAGAACTTATTACAATAATATGGCTGAAGGCCATCTAAATAAGATAACAACAGAAGCTTCAAAGGTAGAAGAGTCCATCCAACTCCAGGGCAAAACTGAGTGCATGAAAACGACCTAGCGCACTCTACTCTTCGTCTGAAAACTCTGCAACATAATATGTTGCAGCCTGTGTGGGTCAGCACATGGAAAATGCTGGCAAGATAACACTATAGAGCAATGAACAAATAACAGCTATCACTACATGCATATATGGCTGGTGGAGGATCTATGGTTATCATTAGCATAAAGCTAATTTTTCCGTACAACAAAGGAATATATTTTATTTAACTACAAAGTTGGTTGAAAAATTATTGAGAAGGTTCCTCCAACTCAATCCCAAAATAATAATTATAACCCAACAAATTAATTAAGTAAAGTGATGAGATCAAATCAATAATTCAAGTACCAGATAATCAAGATGTCCATAACCGGGGACATGGCTAATCATGATTAGTTTGTACACTCTACAGAGGTTTGCGCACTTTTCCCCACAAGACTCGATCAAAAGAAGTTCGAAATCAAATCTGCTTGAAACCAAATTTTAAATTGTCAAAATCATGTTCAAGTTGATTATCTGGAAAGAGGGGAACAAGATGAAAATTTTGGCGTTGGTTTCATTGGATTTGGATAAACGAGCAAAAAGTAAAGGTTTGAAGTTCAGGGACTAATCTATGATAAAAGTATTCACAGATAGGTCCCTGGCCAAAAATAAAACTAAAAAGAAAAACCTAACGAACGAATGTTCGCAAACATAGGCTAACGTACGAACATGTTCACTATAATAAACTAAGGGGTGAATGTTCGTCAACTAACGAACTAAAATGAAAACCGATCTAAAAAATAAACCAAAAAAACCGAGACGGCAGTTCGGTTTATACCGGAAAACCGGCGAGATCCGACGACGGTGGTGACAAGCTCCAGCGAGGCGGAACGAGGTGGCGACGGCTAGCGACGTGGGAGGCGGCGCGAGGGGCTGCGGCAACGACGACTGCGGTGAGAAGAGAGGGGGCTCGGCTTTTAAAGCCTGGGGGTGGTGGCTTGGGGAGGGGGCAACGGTGTTGGCAGCGAAGAGGAGTCTTGCTCGGACTCTGGCTGCAGCGCGCACGTGCACGAGGCAGACTCGTCGAGGCGGCGGCGAGCAGGGCCGGCCCAAGAGATTTTTTTTAAAATAATTCACCACGGAAGAAAAATCCTAATAAAATATAAAAATTCCTAAAAATCCTGGAAACAATTTTCACTGTCCAAACCTAATATTTAGGACATGATGAACATTTTGTGGACTAAATGCAAATTTTTAAAAATGCAAGTTTTTTCTCTAATTCAAATAAAATACAAATAAAATAAGAAATTTATTTTAAAATTTCCCCTCCAATATTTCTCTTCTGTTGAAGAAGTCATATTATCTTCTCTCTTTTATTTTGTTTTGCAATAAGAAGTAATTGGAGAGAAAATAATAAAAATCAAATTGATCCTCTTTTCAAATTTGAATTAAATTCAAATATGAAAATTTGTGAAACCTCCAACTCTCTCCTTGGATCCTTGAGTTGCTTAAAATTTCTAGGATCACAACCAAAAATAAATAAAAATATGATATGCATATGATGACCTATGTATGACATCCAAATTGAAAATTGGGATGTTACAACGAATCCTTTGGATGAAGCAAGATTTCGCGAGTTAAGGCATGAGCTAAATATCATTGATTCGACCAATGTGGCTTGAACCCTTGCACACCCCACCATACTCAACTTGATATCTTGTTTTGGTGTAGGCATGGACATAGGAGGGAGTGTTGTTCTCTCAATGAACTCCCCCTCCCCCCATTATGCATAAATCGATCAACTCTTTCACATTAGCCATTTTTAATGGTACTTGTGCCTCAAAGATGAGTTTTGGTCATGGGCCCAAGGATAATTCTTCGTGGTGCCATACCAATTGACTCAAACATAGGTGGCTTCAGCCACCGCCCTCTCCTTAGAGAGGTTGTGTTTCGTGTTTGGTTCTTGTTGTCTTTTGCCTTTCTCTTTTTGTCATGCACGTGTTTGAGTTGCCTCGTGTGTTCGCCTCTCTTGTGTGTGTGTTCGGTGACTTGAAGGTTGCATTGCAAAGGCCGTTTCCCTTTCTTTTTGCGAAACTTGCACTTTCTTGGGGTACGGTACTACCGTGGCATGCCACGGTACTACCGCATGAGGTGGGATGCTATGTGATAGCTAAAGGAAATATGCCCTAGAGGCAATAATAAAGTTATTATTTATTTCCTTATATCACTACAAAAAAAAGACACATCCGTGACATTTTGGGTCGAATGAAAAAAATTCTGTCATACATATGACACTTCTATGACGATAATTGTGACAAAACCCGGTATCATCATAGATGTGGTGGGCTCCTACTTCTATGACAAAAAATCATGATAGAAAATGGGCTTTTCGTCCTGGGCAAGCCGGAGACGCAACTGCATGAAATTCTTTGGGCCATACATGACGGAAAAAACCGTGGTAGAAGCCAGGGGAGGAAAATTTCGGGGAGTTCCCGGTTATGGTGGGAGGTCGGGGGCCGAGCGATGCGCGTTTCTCTCGTACACATACGCGCGTGTGTGCGAGGCGTTGGCTCTAACTGAACCCGAGCGAGGCGTTGGGCTCTAACTGAACCCAAGCGATTGCACTGCAGGCTACGCATTACTGAACCCGAGCGATCGATAGATGGCTGTTAACTGAACCCGATCGAGCGATTCCTTCGCTACTGCTGCTAACTGAAGCCAATCGATTGGGTGAACAGTGAGTGTTGGGGGGGGGGGTGGATGAACAGTGAGCGGTGGCGTTGCCTCTGGATGAACAGGACCCCGTGGTGTGGAGGGATGGATGAACAGTAGACGGTGGAGGGGTGCCCATGGAGGGGTGGTTGAACAGGACCCCGTGGTGTGGAGGGCTGGATGAACAGTAGACGGTGGAGGGGTGGTTGAACAGTAGCTGGTGGAGTAGCGCGCGGTGGAGGCTGGAGGAGGTCGACGGTAGCCCGTGGAGGCTAGAGGAGGTCGACTGTGGAGATGAACAGTATCCTGTGGAGTCCTGTTTTGCGGTACGCCACACCCCTCCCGATGAACAGGACCCCCGTTTCGACCGTAGGAGGTCCGTTTCGTCCGTTTTGCGGTACGCCACACCCCTCCCGATCAACAGGACCCCCGTTTCGACCATAGGAGGTCCGTTTCATCCGTTTTGCGGTACGCCACACCCCTCCCAATCAACAGGACCCCGTTTCGACCGTAGGAGGTCCGTTTCCTCTGTTTTGTGGTACGCCACACCCCTCTTGATCAACAGGATCCCGTTTCGAATGTGGCCGGTTGAACACAAGGCCGTTTCCTCCGTTCTGCGGTACGCCATGCCTCATTTCCATCGCCTGTTCTGTCCAAGCCCTCCGATGAACACGACCACACATTCCGTTCCGACACAGCCAGTTGGCTCCCACGCGTTCCGTTGCCTCCCGATGAACACGACGTATTCCGTTGCCTCCCCATGAACACGACGCATTCCGTTGCCTCCCCGTGAACACGACGCATTTCGTTGTCTCCCCATGAACACGACGTATTCCGTTGCCTCCCCATGAACACGACGACGACGCTGTTTCTCCGTTCCGACCCAACCATGTACACAAGCCTTGGTCGTACGTATGCGCGAGTAGGCGTTCGAGACCCCGCCCGTATGTACACATACGTGGTCGTATTTTCTTTCTTGCACCCTGGCCGCTGTATGTACGTGTACATGCTATGTGCGCGCCTCTACATCCACCAGTATATATGTATGTACACGTTCGCGACCAGAATGACAACGCTACGTAAGCTTCGACCAAGTGGGTCCCGACTGTCAGGCACTTCCTTGCATGCGAAGATGTAGCTGGTGGGTCCCAGCAGTAAGGGGGGAAACGTTTTTTTCGTGAAATACGGTGGCCCGTGCAGTGGGTCCCCGCTGTCAGGTGGAGGAATAATTATTTTGCACGTAATAAGGAGGCACTTCCTTGTTGCGGCCGTGGACCCAGCTGTCAGCCTCTCCACGTACAGTCCATGTCCCATGGAAGTCGTTCCTTGACCACGTTGACCACGCCGCGCCGAGAGCACCAGGGCGGTGGACGACAGCGAGGCCTAGGAAGGGGATGATGTGGAGCTGGGGAAGACGCGACAGTGGATGCCCACACGTCGAGTAGTACGAGGGTTCACTGGTTCGCTGCGGTGTGAGGCTGCCATCGCCGCAGAATAACAGGGGGGTGTGGGTGAGTAGAGGGATGGCCTGGCCAGCGGTGGGAGTAGTAGGGGGCGGTGAGGCCTCCGTCGCATCGCAGCCGGCCACGGGAGGCAGGAGCACGAGGCACGATCGGCGCTGGTTTGGGCGGCTGGAGCAAGAAGACCAGAGGTTGAAGAAGCACTACGGCCGTTGGATGGACATCGTAAGGTCACTGGAGCTAGAATCGTGCATATTGACTAAGTTGACAAAGCCCTCCGTCCCCGTCAACTTAGTAGGCCCACAAGCCAGCCTGCCACTATACTGGGTCCCAGCTAACAGGGGGAGTATTCATTTTTCTGTGCGTAATAAGGAGGCACTTCCTTGCGTGCGAAGATATAGCTGGTGGGTCCAAGCTGTCAGCGACGGTAATGTTTTTTTCGCGAAATACAGAGGCCCTTTCGGTGGGTCCCTGATGTTAGGGGGAGGAATCATTATTTTGCGCGTAATAAGGAGGCATTTCCTTGCGTGCGGCCGTGGACCCTGCTGTCGGCCTCTCCACGTACAGTCCACTTCAGATGCATGTCGGTCGTTGACCATGTTGACCAGGCCGCGCCGAGAGCACCAGGGCGGTGGACTACGGCGAAGCCTAGGAAGGGAACGACACGGAGGCAGGGAAGACTCGGCAGTTGTTTCCCACACGGAGGGGAGTACGACTATACGAGGGTTTACGGGTTCGTCTGCCGTCGCCGGAGAATAACAGCAGGTGTGGGTGAGTAGAGGGATGGCTAGGCCAATGATGGGAGTACGGTGGGGCGGTGAGGCCTACGCGGCAGCACAGCCGGCCACGGGGAGGAGGGAGCAGGCAGTCCCGCCGGCGCTTGTTTGAGCGGCTGGAGCAGGAAGAGCAGAGATTGAAGAAGCATGACAGCCGTTGGATGACCATCCAACAGTCACTGCTTGTGCGTCAACCTTTTTTTAGGAAAGCCTCAAATCTGTGGAAAACAGCATACAACCCATCTCCCATTATTTCTAATAATTTACAACCCATTTGCTAATTATTAAGGTTTTTTTGAGCCCATATTCTTTTTGTTAGCATTACAGCCCATATTGTGGCCATGGTTAAAAAACTATACGAAATTTTACATATTTCGGTGCGGTCCGAACTGTTTTTAATCCCGAAATTTCGACTCACATTCAAACTGATTTTAAAAATAAATGTATATCAATATAAAATCCAACAAATTCTCCACGCATAAAAATTAATTTAATTTAAAATCTCGAAATGAAAAAAAAGATATTTGAAACTAATTGTCGGTTTGATGTGTTTTAAAAATGTACAACCCATTTCTCATTACTGATGGGCCATTTTCTTGGCCAGCCGAATGAAAGCTCTCCTCGTCTTGAAAGATTTGCAGCCCAATAGGCCTGACAAAGCGACTTACTTGGCAAATCACAAAAAAACTGGGCTGTGGCCATGGACCCAGCTGTCAACCTCTCCACGTACAATACTCTTTCGATGGAATGTCGTTGACCACGTTGACCATGCCGCGCCGAGAGCACCAAGGCGGTGGACAACGGCGAGGCCTAGGAAGGAGACGACGTGGAGCCGGGGAAGACGCGACAGTGGATGCCCACGCGAAGAGGAGTATGAGGGTTCACTGGTTCGGCTTTGGTGTGAGGCTGCCGTCGCCGCACGGCCCGACTAGCGGTGGGAGTAGTAGGGGGCGATGAGGCCTCAACGGTAGCACATTCGGCCACTGGAGGCAGGAGCAGGCGGTCTCCCCGGCGCTGGTTTGGGCGGTTGGTGCAAGAACAGCAGCGATTGAAGAAGCAGCAGGACCGTTCGATTCAAATCCAACGGTGACTGCTGCTAGAATTGTTTGTTGACTAAGTTGACAAGCCCTGCGTACGTGTCAACTTAGTAGGCCCACAGGTCAGCCTCCCAACCGGCGTGCCCCAGATGTCAGTGGGAGGAATCATTTTTTCCGCGTAATAAGGAGGCAGTTGATTGCGTGCAGCTAGGCCAGCAGAGGGAGTAGGGTGGGCCGGGGAAGCCTGCGCGGCATCACAGCAGGCCACAAGAGGAGGGAGCAGGCAGTCCCGCCAGCGCTAGTTTAGGCAGCTAGAGCAGGAAGATCAGAGATTGAAGAAGCACGTCGGCCGTTGGATGGACATCCAACATTCACTGCTGCTAGAATCGTGTGTTCACTGACAAAGCCTTGCATAAACAAGTCAACCTCGAAATCTGTGGCGTGTACAGCCCATTTGCTATTATTTTTATAATTTTTTACTCATTTTCTAATTCATATGGAATTTATTGCAGACTGTTTTCCATTTTTAGAATTGCTGGCCATTTTCTGGTCAGTACGAGGATCAAAAAATCAACTAAATATGTGGGAAATTTTGAAAAAAATCGTAAATTTTTGCTGGGGAACGAAATATTCTTAATCCAAAAACTAATAGCCATACTAAAACAAATTTAAAAATAAATTAGTACTATGTCATGTTAAATCCAATGAAATACGTATAAGGTATCAGTGAAGAACAAAAACTAAAAAAAGAAACTTATATCCCATTTGCTATAAATTTTTTGGAATTTTCAACCCCTTTTAATGTTACTTTTAACAGACATTGACCATACTCTTAAGCCAGGCCGGAATGCATCCCTCCTCGTCTTGAAAGATTTGCAGCCCAGTAATTCAGAGAAAACAAATAGGCCTAGCTTGGGTATTCTTCAAAAAGAAATACTGGGCTACCTATTTTCCCAAAGAACTGGTGCATGAGAATTTAGCTTTATTTATTTATTTATTTATTTACTTATTTATGTTTAGGGGACCATGAGCATGTACCTGGGCTGGATTCATGTGAGAGCCTCCCTTCCAGTTAATTATGGGCTTCTCTATTGGGCCTTCATCAGTGGGCTGCATGTTATCAACAAGTGGAAAATGTGTTCCGTACAAAAAATAGTATGCGCTACGTAAGGTACGGGGCACTAAAGGATCGAACCGTGCAACGACTTCCAAAACATTGTGTTTGTCATTCTAACAACACATTTATTCAACCAACAGACAAAATATACTACTGATTGTACATTGAAAACAACAGCAACAGCAGCAACCAGGGCTGGTGGTGCAACAGAAGCAGTAAGCAGGCCAGAAGAGTGAAGACCTCCACGAGCATCCACGAGCATCCAGCTGCCGCGGCCATCGACGATCACCATCCAAGACGTGTTCATGCCGACCCAGTACATACCGTTAATGTAGTTGAGGCTGACGGGGATCGGATCGCAGTCAAGGGGGTTGATGCTCGTCACCCTACGGTCGTTATGCTACGTGACACGCCGTTTATGAAGATTAGGCGGCATCAGCAAGCAAGGAGCTGGCTTAAAAAGCTCCGGCCTGAGGGCTTTGAGTAAACGGTACAACCCTGACGAGCACACGGCGAGCGGCATGGTACTAAGATTGTCCACACGCGAAACAATGAGCTTGATTACCTCTTTGGGGAGCGAATTCCAGCCACTCTTTCGGCGGACGCTGCTCGGTTCTGCCATTGTTAGTGCTTGGGTTTCGGATGAGGGGGGGAGGCGCCTTAGCAGGGATGGAAGATTGGACGAGATTATGTGCGGACAAAGATGGAGAAGCAGATATGTGTTGCGGGAAGTGGACAGGTGATGATGACTACAACACGCCGCTTGACTTACGAGACACATACCAGCAGCATAGGGTCATGTCGATTCCAGACAACTTGCTTGAGTGCTCATAGTACTGGTACTCCTTACGCTGCTATGCCCTAACTTGCTTGAGTAGAGTAGTAGAGTAGGACTCTGCTCTACTACTAGCACCGGAGGAGTGGTATATTCTAATCTAAAATAGTTACAAACTTCAATGCCCGAGCGTGGAATGACTACGAACCGTGCTCAAAGACCGTGTCTACGTGGTGTTTGGACATGGGCGACAACCTCAACGCCAACGGTGCTGCTCCCGTTGCACCGTATGTGTTTCTGTCCTTCCTGTTCGAAATTGTGGTAGAATTCATGATTTATTTTGTGCTTATTCAGATTAAATCTCATAGTAACTTGCTCATATATTCAACTGGCGCAACGTCCCTACAACCACTCCCGTTTCATGGACGGCCTGGTCGATGCCTCCAAGGAGCCCTTCGTCCACTGCTATGAGTGCCCGATGCCGTTTTGTGGCTCGCCGGCGGACATGGTGCATCACCTCACGGATGCGTGCAGCGGTCACTGCTGGCCCTTGGCGGAGAACATCAAGTACGAGACGTGCTACCCGTTCACCATGCTGGAGTAGCTGGAGGATCACCGCCACCTGCTAGTCTTGGAGGAGGACGGCAGCGTCTTCCTCTTGATCGTGGGCACCGGCGAGGCCCGCGCAGGCCGCCGCCCCGTCTCTGTAATGTGCGTCAGGGGCGACGCCGCTGACGCTGACACTGACACGAGGCCGATGTACGGGTGCATGGTCAGTGTTACTACCCCTCTGGGTCGCGTGGGCGGCGACACCGGCCTCATCGAACGGACTTGGACTCTGGGGAGCTGGGACTATCCCGCCAATGTGGACTTGGAAAACCCATGGCATCCTTTACCCGCCGACGCGGTGCACGGGGACTCCAAGGAGGTTCACCTGGACATACGCATTATCAAGTTAAATGTTGATCATTAGTCTTCGCTCAATGTAATCCGCTGTCTAAGCATGTGGAGACTTCCATGCAGGATCTTGCTCTATTGGAGTATCGCGCATGAATAAAAGTGTATCCGTTTATGGTTTAGTCTAGAATCTTCCATGTATGAATTTTTACTACAGTACTGGTGAAAGACTTACGATGAACCATTTCTTACATCTCCTCTGCCCGCTTGCAAGTCATCCTGATTTAATCCCTCCGTCTAGGTGTATAAGGGCATGGTTAATATTACTTAATAGTATAGCCAACTGTTGACTATAAGAAAGTGCCATGTCATCTGTAGCCAACATGTATAACAATCGATACTCAAAAACTAATTCTTAAAGATCATTTCTTGCAAAGCACAATAAGTGTTATTTCTTCACAAGTTTTGGATGCAAGTTTTGGGCACCTTACTACTATAGATTAGTACGACCAAAAATTGAACTAACATTATATATAGTACGATAAATGCTGATGCATGTCACCTAAAATTATATCATTCAAAACTATGTTCAAATACGAATCCAACGATATAGTTTTTGTTGACATGCACTAACATTTTGTCAGTTAAATCTTCAGTCAAATTCAATGGGGACTAATAAACCATGACCGATGCAGTACAAGTGTAGAGGGCGGCGCTGCACGGGAGTCTCACCTCTCACCCCGCTCGTGGCGCGGCAGTAAAGCCGTCATATCACAAAACCCAACCACTCCCAGTAATAAGTGGCCTGGTAAAATAAACGGACAAGCAACCATCACATCCCTCCGTCTTTTTTGCATTTCATCTCTCTGCATTTACTTTCTCCGGTTCATCTCGCACACTCGATCCCTAGCTACTACTCCTAGGGCCAGTTCTTTTGGCGGCTTCCCAGCTTTTCCCACAAGACTAGTCATAGTGGAGAGTAACAATAAGCGCCTCACTCATTTATTTGGGCTTCTAAACTACTACTCCGTCCTGGTTTATTCCTCACCATTGTAATTTGTGCTAAATTTTGACCAAAGATTTAACTGGTTTATTCCTCACCATTGTAATCCCTCCGTCTAGGTGTGTAAGTCATCTTACGAAAACCAAATAATCCCAAAACACTTAGGCGCGGTGCATTAACTTCTACCTCGTTTCTTGTTTCTTGACATATCAACCAATAAGAGATAAAGAGTGTGCATGCTTTTAATGACTTGAGATATCAAACACGACATGCAGTGGTTAGTTCATTGCATGCAATACTATTAATTAGCAAATAAACATTAACGTTTCTCGTTTTCCTCCTCCTTGGTCACGGTGCACAGCCTAAGATGACTTACTCACCTAGACGGATGGAGTAGTGCATGTAACATGCACTAACATTTCATTAGTTAAATTTATGATCAAAATTTGACACAGATTACAATGGGGACCAATAAACCAGGACGGAGGTAGTAGTTATGGGATTACTAATCTAGAAGCCTAAAAGAACTGGCCCCTGGTACTCCTACTAGTAGTAGTACTCAAGTTGGAATTCCAATTGCACGACACAACTTGTTAGGCAAAAAATTCGATACAGGGTGTAGGAAGCGGCTTGGGAATTTGCATGCCTTTCCAACCAGTGAGATACTCCGTACAAAGTACGACAGAGAAATAACCACAGAGAAGGAAGCTAAAAGTAAACAATCAAATGAGCATTTTTGCATTTGTTTTGCATTGAATCGTTTCACAAGCTTGACTAGTGTTGTTTTTCTACTTTTACAAAAACCGCATCGTAATATTAAAACATGCATTTGCACGTACTCCCTCCATCCAGGTTTATTAGGCCTAAAGACAATTTCTCTTAGACCAAGACACATAGTAATTTGCTCACATTAATTCTTCCATTCCACTCCCAATGCATTCTCTCACATGCATGCAGCCAATGAAAAAGCACACATGAAGTGTATTAACTTTTCAGCCATGGCACCAACAACAATAGCTTTCAATACAACCAATGAAATGGTTGCATGCATGCACCTTTCCAACACTAGGCTTTATGCATGCACGTACATAAGTAATAGTAGTACTCCATCCATCTAGGTGTATAAGTATTCCCTCCTTCTTGGTCACGGTGCACAACCAAAGATGACTTATTGACCTGGACAGAAGGAGTAGCACAGTCTGCAAGCATATATCAAGAGAGACGTGTAGTGCGATAGTATATAGTAAAGTTTGTGCTATATGCACGTACTTGCAAAATGTGTACGAATACACAAGGTTTCCAAACTTTCCCTTTTACATACTTAATTAAGGACGCTAAAAATTCCTGAACGTTCGGGATTTATCATTTGCGTGCCAAAACTAATGAGATCGCCTTACGAAACAAAAATTATACTCCTCCTAAAAGCCACAACGCTCATAGGAGCGCTTGCGGCGCGCCACGAGTGCCCTGGTGCGTGGCCATTTCCAAGCGCGCCGACACAACGCCTCTTCCTCAGCCTCGCAACTCACAAGGTGCTGATTGGTGGCTTGCCGGCGGGCGAGCGCGATCTCACCGGTGTGGTGATCCGGCGCCAACAGGTACTCCTCCTCGCTGGAAGCGTGCACCCGGTCCACGTACCGCCAAGCGTAGATGAGGCGCTTGGGCCTGACTGCACTCAGGGCGTCGACACGGGCGTCCTCCGCCACCCTCATGGCCCTCGCACGAGCCTTCTGCCAAAGAGCCAATTTCTTGACTCTCTCGGACGCGACATAGGCCTCCCAGGCAGCTTGTTCCGCGGTGCTCTTCTCTTCCTCGGCCTTCTTCTCCGCCTTTATTTTGGCGCGCTCTGCTGGAGGCAAAGCCTCCCACAAGGCGACATCCATTTCTTTCCAAAGCTCCTCAAGGATGGGGGAGCTCGGCGGGCGGCGCGGCGTTCTCCTCGTAGCAGGGAGCCGACGCGTCCTCCGGCGCACGTGCTGGCGAGATTGGGAACGTCGACACATCCACCTCGACGCGTCGCGGCGAGGAGCAGAACACCAACGCGTCCTCCTCGACTAGTGGCGGCGAGGAATGGAACGGTGATGCATCGCGTCGCGGCAAGGAGCGGAACGCCGACGCGTCCTCCTCGACTAGTGGCGGTGAGGAACGGAACAGTGACGCGTCGCGTAGCAGCAAGGAGTAGAACACCGACGCGTCCTCCTCGACTAGTGGCGGCGAGGAACGGAACAGCGACGTGTGACCGTCCGCGCGGTGCAGCGAGGGGCTCCTAGGGCTTGGGAGGGGCGATGGCATGGTGGTCGACGTGAGAGGGAGGCGGAGGAAATAGCGATGAACGTGAACGTGAGGGGGAGCAGATAGCGATGCCGTGGGAGGCGTAGTATTTATAGCGAGCAATGGCACACCTACGTAAGATATGGACTGAGCTGCACTGACTTAACTGCAGGTCCAGTTGCATCACTGACATGTGGGCCAGACCCCTGTTGGGCCCATATGTCAGTGACCCAATGCACCTGCAGTTAAGTAACAGCTACGTGGGCATATTTGTTGGAGTAAATTACGGGGGAGCGAAGGGGTGGAAATATTGTTGGTCACAACGGATTGGACGAGCGTGGGGGGAGGAGAGTCATGCATGCAGATTAAATTAACCCCGCTAAAAAACGATATTTTAAATGTGGCTACTCGATCTGTGGCAACTGGCGAGCCACCGCGCTCCAAGTCGTTCACCTGTGGTCCCGACCATCAACTCCTACGGATCAAATTATCACGCGAGCTGACTATTCATACAAAGGTGCTCCACCACGTACCCGGTACCCGCGAATGCAGCAATCGTGCACCTAGGGTTTTAGGGTTTATTTGTTAACGTCGCCTTTACGTAACACTCATGTGTGCGAGACAGCGAGAGGCCGACTGCGTGCGTGCGCCTCTTCTCTTCGTATATGTACTCCACCATTTGTCTGGTGTCCAAAAAATTATAATAACTACTAGCAATGTGCCAATGCGTTGCCACACGATCAAAGTAGATTAATACATATTCACCGATTTGATAGAAAAAAGTCTAGTTTTGAAATACATATATCACTAAAAATATGTTATGTTTCACTCAAAATATATTCCTTTGGCGGTTTTGATGAGATAAGGGAGGAATGTTGTTGGTTTCAAGATTCGAGAAGTGGTATATGTCTAATTTCTACTCTTACTAGCAAGATGCCCGTGCGTTGCACGGAACATCAAGATCTTGTGGGAGAAAAGGATGAACGAGGGAAGGCCTTATCTGCAAATGTGGTGAAGAGTGCGGGTAAATTGCCATATTTTCCTTCCTATCCGTCAGATATAAATCGGACGACCTACATTGCAGGATGGCAGGCCCACCATCATCACCAACTCTATTTTTTATCCCTACTCTTATAAAAAGCATTGTCGGTGATGATCGTGTGCCTGCCATCCTGCAATATAGGCCGTCCGATCTATATCTGACGGATAGGAAGGAAACTATGGCAATTTTGCAAAAAGATACCCACACCCCTCTCCACATTTGCAAATAAGGCCTTCCCTCGTTCATCCTTTTCCCCCACAAGATAAACTACTCATACAAATGCATCTTGATGTTCCGTGCAACGCATGGGCATCTTGCTAGTTGTTGCAAAAAGCCCATGTGTGTGTGAGAGAGAGGGAGAGTGGAGGAGGACGGAGTGCATGTGTGACAAAGACACAAGGAGTGTGTGTGCGATAGGTATCAGCTTAAAATGAGGCGATAGTGTGTGTGTGCACGATCGAGAGGGCGTGTCTCAAGAAGGGAAGAAAAATCTACATAGATACAAGGAGCGGGAGAGAGACATGTATGCGATGGTGGAAGCACGAGTGTGCGGGTGTATAAACCTATCTAGAGGCTAGCTAGTCGATAAATGTTTGTGAGAGAAATACGAGTCGGGGTGCGAAAGCGAGAGTTTTGTGTGTGTGAGAGAGAGACGGTAGTCGGGAAGGGGAGTGGAAGCAGGAGTTGTGTGTGTGTGTCTGTGAGAGAGAGAGAGAGGAGACGGTAGTCGGGGTTGTCTGATCGGTAAACAAATGAATAATGTCAGTCTGGGATGGAGACGAAAAGGAGACCGCAACAAATGTTGTGTCTACAGGAGAGAGAGAGAGAGAGTAATTTTAGTGGTATGAGTCATATGTAGAGACATATAGGGTGTGTGAGAGAATCCCATAGAGAGAAAGACAAAGTGAAAGACGAGTGGAGACTGTGTGTGTGGCGGTGAAAAAGAAAGCTTAGGTACCGAGTGATACCAGAGAACAGTAGAGACGTGAGAGATAATGAAAACCGTGTAATGTATAATGATAGGGAGAGTGTGACACTTCTCAAGGGAGACGTCGAGAGACCATGTTTGCGAGGATAGGAGAAACATGAAGTGAGCGTGCGGGTGAGCTGGAGAAAAGAGAGTGATAGCTACCTGAAGGAGCATGCATGCGAGAGAGATGGGCGTGAAAGGAGTGAACAAAAAAGGGATTCAAATATTTGAATTCGAGATGATGATACATGTAATCCATACTCGAACCAAAATTGATCTATCAAACATGCATACTCATATGAATTCACGCACATCTATGTTATTTAATATGTAGATATTACTGATCCATACATTTTAGTAGAACATAATTTGGTTAAATTTTTTCGAATTCAACCTTAAGATTTCGAGATCGTTGTATTTGTAAATCATATTATACATATAAAGGAGCAGAATTCTTTGTTGTGCTTTTGAAAGTATATATAAAAAATGATGTATATAGAATGTAATTCCAATTGAAAATGGATCCCGCCCGAAAAAATAGAATACAAACGGGATTCGAATTGAGTTGGCACGGTAAACGTGCACTCTGCAAAATTTGAACGAAGCGGGGAAAGTCGCAGTAACCGCCCGAAACCAAAATCTGCGAGATGGAAATCACTACTGCCTATCCCTGCCACGCAAAGCCTATCTGCTGGATTTCTATAGGTTTCGATAGGGGTAGGTTTGTAATTTCACCCAAACGTGACGTAACCGCCTCTCACCCGGATTCATACACGGTGGGCGCCAAAACACAGTGTGTCCTCGGCCGAAATCGACTCCCTCCCCGATTCATATTCATACACGGTGGGCGCCAAAAACAAACTCTCGTCGGCAAATATCCGACTAATGTTGCTGTGATGTAGTAGAAATTTGAAACGGGGGCTAAGTTTGTAAATTTCCTCGCATTTGAGACAAGCGCGCCCTGAATACATGGTTCCCCCTTCCTCTCTACCTCCCTTTTCCCCATTCGTACTCCGTGGGCGCCAAAACACCCTCTCCACCCCACCCTCCTCCGTCCGCCGCCGTCCGCCACCCCATCCACCGCCGTCCTCCTCCACCATGCCGGAGCTGATACCCCGACGCCGCTGTCCATTACAAGAGATCGACCTCTCTCATCCACGGCTTCGGACCGGGATCCTTGCATCCCGTCCTCTCGCTTCATCCCCGCCGTCGTCCACCTTGCCGGCGCCGCTCCTACGACCGTCTCGTCCACCGCGCCCCGCCGCCACCGTCTACCCTCCTAGATCTGCTTCCACGCTGCCGACAGCCATCGCTACCGCAGCACCGTCAAATTCTCAGCAGATGCGTACACGGCGCCGCACCAGAGGCGGTACTCTTTCGTATCTGCTCAACTTATTTATCGCAGCAAGAAAATAGATCGCCACTGCTTTACTCTGATTTCTTGTCTTGGTTGCGAAGTTGCCTTTGTCCGGTTTGCACCTTCAGATCCGCCATGGCACGCTCAACACTATACTCCCAATGCTTATGGTTTTCCCCTTTTATATTCCACACTAGTTAAATCACAGTAGACTAAATTTCAAAATTGGGTCAGTCGATTTTTCAGAGCTCGCCGGAGTTCGCCGGTGCGATCGAAGGGGCTCGGGTGGTTGTGGGGCCTCGCCGAACGAAGAAAACTCGACGCGGGTGGGGGTTGGGGCGGGGGTGGGGGTGGGGGTGGCGGAGGAACACAGGCGGTGGGGGCCGGTGGTCCGGCCGGCGGCCCGTGCGGTGTTCTGTATGGGAAGAATCAGAGACGAGGAAGAAGAAGGGTTAGGAGACGTAGGATCTTCATCCAACCGCCTGAAATGGTCGAGAGACAGCTGGGAGTTGCATTCTTAATGCGCTCTGGTTCATCATGTGTGGGCACTGCGCAACCAACATTTTATTATCCAAAATCTGCTTGCTCTTCTTTACCATGTTCCTCTTCCGTTCTTCTTTAATATGTACTCTCTCCGTTCCTAAATACAAGTCTTTGTATAGATTCCACCATGGACTACATATGGAGCAAAATGAGTGAATCTACACTCTAAAATGTATCTGGATACATCTGTATGTGATCCATAGTGGAAATCTCTACCAAGACTTATATTTTGGAACGGAGGGAGTATGATAGTAGTACAGTATGTTCCTTGTACTGAAGATGAGCAGGGACATTTGCAGTGTAGAGGTCTATACGGTCGGTTGTGATGGACACTTTGAGCCTCTTTGATTCGTAGGATCTTGTAAACATAGGAATAGGATTTGTAGTGGCCTGCCCACTTGAATCCTATAAGAATAGCAAGGAAATGCGGGGAGCTGTGTCGCCTTTGAGAGTTACACTGATATTAACAGTACCGCACCTTCACTTGAAGAGAGCTGGTATCCGAAGCCTTTCTAGCCGTACCGGCAATACTAGCACATATATTTACCAACAAGTTCCACTTTGCTGATTTTACTCTGATGCTTAAGGTTTTCCCGTTATATCTACACTATGATGCTTAAGGTTTTCCCGTTATATC
This sequence comes from Triticum aestivum, assembly GCF_018294505.1. Lineage (NCBI taxonomy): Eukaryota > Viridiplantae > Streptophyta > Magnoliopsida > Poales > Poaceae > Triticum > Triticum aestivum. Next base: position 262,773,014 of record NC_057794.1, read on the forward strand.
TACACTATGATCTGTGTAGCTGCTTTGTGTCGCACTAGCAGCAGTCCACTCTTGAAGCTAAACACTGCAATGACTTACAAAATTGGCACCAAGGCATTGAGTGCCATTCTGGATGCAATGAAACTCATACGCTCCCCACCTGTTGATTCTTGTTCAGAATATGATCCTAATGACTATTCTAACCTCAAGGAGTCAAAGGCAGATGGCATGTCCTATTCACCCATCAAGGTGCCTATTCTAATTTGGCAATGTTTTATTGATTGCGGGTATCTTGCATATGTTGTCTTGCATTTCTTCTACTTTGTTGGACCGCCATCTGCTTAGTTTACTCATCATATATGTCGAGATGCCATGCCCATCCATTATCAATACATATTCCATCTGTCATCATACCATGTTTTTCCACTCAAATGTTGTTCTTGTGCATCAGACATCAAAAAGGAAGAGGGTGATTGCCGAACCTGAAGGAGCACCAGCAAAGTCCTTGAAAAACGTGGTGGTGCCGAAGAAATCAGATAGCACCCCACTTATATTGGTTGTACAACCAGTGACACAAAACGTAGGACCGACTCCAGCAGACTGTACCCATACTTCACTGGCCACACCACTAGCCCCACCACACAGGACCTGCACTCCAGCAAAAGGTATACCGATTTCATTTGCCATAGCACCAGCTGTACCACAGAAAAATCCCACTCTAGCAAAAGTACAACAAGTCCACTGGCCGAAGACCTATCCCAACTGCAGAGACGGCCAATTCCTGCAGATTGGAACCCCATTCCATTTATTCCCAGTTTAAAAGACAATGCTTTCAATGTTGTTAGGGACTACGTGCATATATTCCCATCATGGGAAGATTATTGTGAAGACAAACACCATTTTCACATCTTCCTGTCCAACTTACGTGTAAGTGCTATTATTCATGGTTATTATTTTCCTGTTTTCTGCTGATTGAACACATCAATGATTTACATTACATTGTTGTAACTAGGTGAGGGTCAATCTGGATAGTCATGACGAGCAAATCATGCTTGTGCTTTGCAAGGAAGCATTGCAGCAGTATCGGTGTTACCTGAGGAAATCACACTTTGATGGCAAGTCTACAAACGAAATTCCGGTGAAGTCTCCTATGCTAAATTTAGAAGACATTGAATGGAAAAACCTTGTTATGCACTGGTCTCGTTCACAGGATGATGCATTGTCTATGAAATCACATGACAATTTGAACTTCTACTTTTCCGCATGTGCCTTATGGATCTTTTTTGCAGGAAATCTGCTCAAAGAAGAATTCCGGTTTGACAAGAACGATAGGATATCGCAAATATGCTGTCCGCTGCTTTGCTCTTGTTAGTACCTGTTGTCCTGTATCACTATACTTGCATACATACCTGGTTCATTATGTGACAGAAGTATGCATGATAGCTTGCTTATCAATTGTTTGCTCCAAATTATCTAATCTGTATGAATGGTTACATTAGTGTAGAATATAACCAATGCCAATGTTTTTTGAGCTCTGCATTGTTCTTGTAAGTACATGCTGTCCTTTATCAGTGTACTTATAATGATAGGTAGTTGTTCATGTACCATCACTCTGCAAATTATTTTCCTTTGCCCTCCATTTTCTACACATCAGATCTATATTTACTCTTTCCATAAGGTTGGTACTAAAGAAGTTTAGCTGTGCATTGCTCTTGGCTGTACCTTTTGCCTGTATCGCTGCACTTACATTTATAGCTACTTGGTTATGTAGCATCACTCTTCATCTTATCTTAAATATTCTCCATTTTTTCGTATATTATCACATCTATATTTACTCTTAACAAAATGTAGAATAAAGGCAATGCTTTTGAAGAAGATTCTGTGGTAAACTTCTTGAATTGCCCCCCCCCATCAGCATGGACAAGGCCTTTATAGAGCCTGTCTTCACCAATAATGTAAGTTTGTCCATTTCAAGCCTTCAAACTTTGTTGTATATATTTGGTTAGGCATGACTGCAACAGCTGTTTATTTTTGGTGTTTGCATCAAATTGCTTGTTTAAAGTTTATTATGTAGTTCATAAACAAAAGTTTGTCCTTTCTCAATTTAAGTTTTCAGTTGTACAACCAAGTTCCTTCTTCATACCATGTAAATTAAACTATACAGAGCAAGTGATCTTCTTTTGCACTGCATGTATGCTTCTGTTCTTCATCCGTAATCCAGTGGTGTGGTGAACCTACCCACTACAGCACAATGTCATATTCTGCAATGTCTTAACTATGAACAATGTCATATCATTCTACTATTATTTAAATCGTCTCTTTATTTGCCAATCTGAAATGGTATGACAGCACACTAACCATTGGTACTTATGAGTTCTTGATCTGTAATCCAGTGGTGTCGTGAAGCTGCCAACTCCTTCACAATGTCATTTCCTGCCATGTCTTGACATGAACAATACCATATTGTGTTAATGCAATTTTAAACTATGTCACTTTATTCGTCAGTAAGAAATGTGATGAATTGTCAGCACTGATACTTTTATGTGCAAAACCTATCATCTGTCTGCTTGTTTATCTTTCAGAGTGAGGATGATATAAGTGTTGAACAAGCGCAGTCTCATCATCTTGCTCTGCTGCTTGCGCTGCAGCTCCCCAGCAGGGCTAACCTTTCTTGAACTCTATTGAAGTGCTGTTGGTTTTGTATATTATTTTGTCGGCGTGTTTATTTGCACTGGTGGCGATCTTTGATGCCCAGTGTATGCAATTTGCTGTCTGCTTGTGCTTTATTATCATAGTGGCGAACTTTGATGACCAGTGGATGTAATATGCCGTAATTTCTTTATTGTATAGTCTAGGTTTTTTCTTATTCACGATGCTGCAGTTATTTTACTGTATATATATCCTGTCTTCGCAGTAAACCGGCCAAACCGTAAAATTATGGTACATAATCGGGCCATCATGCAATCATGATGTAGGTTGGGCCTGAAACGTGTCGAACAGCTCACGGGCCGACAGCAGCCCGAAATGAACCCCGGCCCATGATTGTGCGAATCAAATCACGGGCTTTTAACATGCCAAAATTGTCTCGGTCCTTGTTTGGCCCAATCAGATGTCGGCTACGAGCAGGCCGGATGCAAACCGGGCCGTAGTTAGGCCCAACTATATGACGGGCTTTTAACAAGCCGAAATTAATATAGGGTTGAAATGTTAAATGGGCCCTTAACAGGCCAAAACTAATATCATGCCGAATTACTAAGTGGGCCTTTAGCAAGTGGGCCCAAAAACATAGTGTCCAGTTGACGGGCCGAATCTGACATGGGCCATAATTGAGCCCAAAGCCTCTTAAAGGGTCGGACCTGATCTGGCCGTAATTTGGCCCAGAACGTGGTAGGCTTTTAACGGGCCGAATCTCATATGGGCCACTATTAGGCCCGGAGCGTGGCAGGCCATTAATGGACCGGATCAAATATGGGCCGACATTTGGCCCAAAACATGGCAGCCAGTTAATGGGCCGGCCTACTAGGGTCCTCAAAATCTTGTGGGCCTATAGCTGGGCCGACCCATTAATGTCGGTGAAATCTCGTGGGCCTGTAGCTGGGCCGGCCCATTATGATCTGCAAGAATCTTGTGGGCCTTTACATGCATCGGCCCATTATGGCACACAAAAATCTTGTGGGCCTTTACCTGGGCCGGCCCATTATGGCCCGCAAAATCTTGTGGGCCTTTAGCTGGGCTAGCCCATTATGGTCCGCAAAATCTCATGGGCCTTTAGCTGGGCCGGCCCATTATGGTCCGCAAAATCTTGTGGGCCTTCAGTTGGGCCGGCCCATTTAAACTTGATGGGCCGGTCCATGTGTCAACATATCATAGGCGCGTCTCACCCATTGGATGAGTGGCACCTATGCCAACGCGGACCTGACACGTGTCTCCTCCAGCCAATGATGATTTTACACTTGGAAAATCCCCATTGGTCGGGGCTGTTAACGGGTTATCGGATCCAAAACCCAACCCGATAGCTTAACGACGTACAGTTACGATGGATGCCACGTGTTGGTCATCCTTGACGAAAGCACTTCAGTGACGCGCGATTTATCGTCATGGAAGTGGACACTCCGTGATGATAATTTTGGTAATGTCATGGAACACTTTTACGACAGCACATGTATGACTATCTTGATTCTGTCATAAAATCGTCATAGATGTACATGCATGACAGAAAATGCGACCTACTGTGACAAACACGTATCATCACGGAAGTGTATTTTTATTGTAGTGTATCATGATAAATGTTTATTATTCATGCTAGAATTGTATTAACCAGAAACTTAGTACATGTGTGAATACATAGACAAACAGAGTGTCACTACTTTGCCTCTACTTGACTAGCTCGTTGAATCGATGATGGTTATGTTTCCTAACCATAGAAATGAGTTGTCATTTGATTAACGGGATCACATCATTAGAGAATGATGTGATTGACTTGACCCATTCCGTTAGCTTAGCACTTGATTGTTTTAGTTTACTGCTATTGTTTTCTTCATGACTTATACATGTTCCTATGACTATGAGATTATGCAACTCCTGATTACCGGAGGAACACTTTGTGTGCTTCCAAACATCACAACGTAACTGGGTGATTATAAAGGTGCTCTACAGGTGTCTCCGATGGTACTTGTTGAGTTGGCATAGATCGAGATTAGGATTTGTCACTCCGATTGTCGGAGAGGTATCTCTGGGCCCTCTCGGTAATGCACATCACTATAAGCCTTGAAAGCAATGCAACTAATAAGTTAGTTGCGGGATAGTGCATTATGGAACGAGTAAAGAAACTTGCCGGTAACGAGATTGAACGAGGTATTGAGATACTGATGATCGAATCTCGGGCAAGTAACATACCGATGACAAAGGGAACAACGTATGTTGTTATGCAGTTTGACCGATAAAGATCTTCGTAGAATATGTAGGAGCCAATATGAATATCCAGGTTCCGCTATTGGTTATTGACCGGAGACGTGTCTCGGTCATGTCTACATAGTTCTCAAACCCGTAGGGTCCGCACGCTTAACGTTCGGTGACGATCGGTATTATGAGTTTATGTGATTTGATGTACCGAAGGTAGTTTAGTGTCCCGGATGAGATTCGGGACATGATGAGGAGTCTTGAAATGGTCGAGTCGTAAAAATCGATATATTGGACGACTATATTTGGACATCAGAAAGGTTCCGAGTGATTCGGGTATTTTTTGGAGTACCGGGGAGTTACAGGAATGCGGGGTAGATGTATTGGGCCTCATGGGCCAAGTGGGGGAAGAGAGGAGGCAGGGCGCGCGCCCCTAGCCCAAACCGAATTGGACTAGGGGCCAGCCCCCCTTTCGTCCTTTCCTCCCTCTCCTTCCTTCTCCCCTTCCCCCTTCCTTTCCTCCTCCTAGTAGGAGTAGGAAAGGGGAGTCCTACTCCTACTAGGAGGAGGATTCCTCCTCCTGGCACGCCCTAGGAGGGTCGGCCAGCCTCCCCCCTTGCTCCTTTATATATAGGTGCAGGGGGGCACCCTAGAACACACAAGTTGATCATTTATCCCTTAGCAGTGTGTGGTGCCCTCCTCCACCATAATCCACCTCGATCATATCATAGCGGTGCTTAGGCGAAGCCCTGCGTCAGTAGCAACATCATCACCGTCATCACGCCGTCGTGCTGATGAAACTCTCCCATGAAGCTCTATTGGATCGAAGTTCATGGGACGTAATCGAGCTGAACGTGTGCTGAACTCGGAGGTGGCGTGTGTTCGGTACTTGGATCGGTCGGATCGTGAAGGTGTTCGAATACATCAACCGCGTTCTCATAACGCTTCCGCTTATGGTCTACAAGGGTACGTGGATGATACTCTTCCCTCTTGTTGCTATGCATCACCATGATCTTGCGTGTGCGTAGGAAATTTTGAAATTACTACGTTCCCTAATAGTGGCATCTGAGCCAGGTTTATGTGTAGATGTTATATGCACGAGTAGAACACAAGTGAGTTGTGGGTGATACAAGTCATACTGCTTACCAGCATGTCATACTTTGGGTCGATGTTATTGTTGGATGAAGTGGCCCGGACCGACATTACGCGTACGCTTACACGAGACTGGTTCTACCGACGTGCTTTGCACACAGGTGTCTAGCGGGTGTCAGTTTCTCCAACTTTAGTTGAACCAAGTGTGACTACGCCCAGTCCTTGTTGAAGGTTAAAACAACACCAACTTGACGAAATATCATTGTGGTTTTGATGCGTAGGTAAGAACGGTTCTTGCTCAGCCCATAGCATCCACGTAAAACTTGCAACAACAAAGTAGAGGACATCTAACTTGTTTTTGTAGGGCATGTTGTGATGTGATATGGTTAAGACATGATGAGATGTAAATTGTTGTATGAAATGATCATGTTTTGTTGAAGTTATCGGCAATTGGCATAAGCCTTATGGTTGTCTCTTTATTGCATAAGATGCAAGCGCCAAATAATTGCTTTACTTTATCGCTATGCGGTAGCAATAGTTGCAAGAGCAATAATTGGCGATACGACCATGTGACGACACATTGATAGAGATTAAGATGATGGAGATCATGGTGTCATGCCGGTGGCGATAGATATCATGACAATACTTTGGAGATGGAGATCAAAGGCGCAAGATGATCATGGCCATATCATGCCACATATTTTGATTGCATGTGATGTTTATCTTTTGTACATCTTATTTTGCTTAGTTCGGCGGTAGCTTTATAAGATGATCTCTCACTAAATTTCAAGGTAAAAGTGTTCTCCCTGAGTATGCACTGTTGCCAAAGTTCATCGTGCCGAGACACCACGTGATGATCGGGTGTGATAAGCTCAACGTTCATCTACAACGGGTGTAAGACAGCTTTGCACACACAGAAATACTCGGGTTAAACTTGATGAGCATAGAATATGCAGATATGGCCTCAGAACACTAGAGACCGAAAGGTTGAGCGTGAATCATATAGTAGATATGATCAACATAATGATGTTCACCATTGAAAACTACTCCATGTCACGTGATGATCGGACATGGTTTAGTTGATTTAGATCACGTGATCATTTAGATGACTAGAGGGATGTCCATCTAAGTGGGAGTTCTTAAGTAATATGATTAATTGAACTTAAATTTATCATGAACTTAGTCCTAATAGTATTTGCATATCTATGTTGTAGATTAATAGCTCGCACATAGCTTCCCCGTTTATTTTTGATATGTTCCTAAAGAAAAATAAATTGAAAGATGTTAGTAGCAATGATGCGGATTGGATCCATGGTCTGAGGATTATCCTCATTGCTGCACAGAAGAATTATGTTCTTGATGCACCACTAGGTAACGGACCTATTGCAGGAGCATATGCAGATGTTATGAACGTTTGGCAAAGCTCGGTATGATGACTACTTGATAGTTTAGTGCACCATGCTTTACGGCTTAGAACCGGGACTTCAAAAATGTTTTGAACGCCACGGAGCATATAAGATGTTCCAAGAGTTGAAATTAGTATTTCATACTCATGCCCGTGTCGAGAGGTAGGAGACCTCTGACAGTACTTTGCCTACAAAGATGGAGGAGAATAGCTCACCCAGTGAGCATGTGCTCAGATTGTCTGGGTACTACAATTGCTTGAATCAAGTGGGAGTTAATCTTCCAGATAATATAGTAATTGACAAAGTTCTCTAGTCACTATCACCAAGTTACTGGAACTTAGTGATGAACAATAATATGCAAGGGATAACAGAAATGATTCCCAAGCTCTTCGTGATGCTGAAATCGACGAAGGTAGAAATCAAGAAAAGCATCAAGTGTTGATGGTTGATAAAACCACTAGTTTCAAGAAAAGGGCAAAGGGAAGAAGGGGAACTTCAAGAAGAACTGCAAGCAAGTTGCTGCTCAAGTGAAGAATCCCAAGTCTAGACCTAAGCCTGAGACTAAGTGCTTCTACTGCAAAGGGACTGGTCACTGGAAGCAGAACTGCCCCAAGTATTTGGCGGATAAGAAGGATGGCAAAGTGAACAAAGGTATATTGGATATACTTGTTATTTATGTGTACTTTACTAGTGTTTATAGCAACCCCTCAGTAATTGATACTAGTTCAGTTGCTGAGATTAGTAACTCGAAACGGGAGTTGCAGAATGAACAGAGACTAGTTAAGGGTGAAGTGACGATGTGTGTTGGAAGTGGTTCCAAGATTGATATGATCATCATCGCACACTCCCTATACTTTCGGGATTAGTGTTGAACCTAAATAAATGTTATTTGGTGTTTGAGTTAAGCATGAATATGATTTAATCATGTTTATTGCAATATGATTGTTCATTTAAAGTCAGAGAATAATTGTTGTTCTGTCTGCATGAATAAAACCTTCAATGGTCATACACCCAAGGTGAATGGTTTATTGAATCTCGATCGTAGTGATACACATATTCATAATATTGAAGACAAAAGATGCAAAGTTAATAATGATAGTGCAAACTTATTTGTGGCACTGCCGTTTAGGTCATATTGGTGTAAAGTGCATGAAGAAAATCCATGCTGATGGGCTTTTGGAATCACTTGATTATGAATCGGTTGATGCTTGCGAACCATGCCTCATGGGCAAGATGACTAAGACTCCGTTCTCCGGAACAATGGAGCAAGCAACAGACTTGTTGGAAATAATACATACTGATGTATGCAGTCCGATGAGTGCTGAGGCTCGCGGCAGGAATCGTTATTTTCTAACCTTCACAGATGATTTGATTAAGATATGGGTATATCTTCTTGATGAAACATAAATCTGAAACATTTGAAAAGTTCAAATAATTTCAGAGTGAAGTGGAAAATCATCATAACAAGAAAATAAAAGTTTCTATGATCTGATCGTGGAGGAGAATATTTGAGTTACGAGTTTGGTCTTCATTTGAAACAATGCGGGATAGTTTCGCAACTCATGCCACCTGGAACACCACAGCGTAATGGTGTGTCCGAACATCATAACCGTACTATATTAGATATGGTGCAACCTATGATGTCTCTTACTGATTTACCACTATCATTTTGGGGTTATGCATTGGAGACAGCTGCATTCATGTTAAATAGGGCACCATCTAAATCCGTTGAGACGACGCCATATGAATTGTGGTTTGGCAAGAAACCAAAGTTGTTGTTTCTTAAAGTTTGGGGTTGCGATGCTTATGTGAAAAAGTTTCATCCTGATAAGCTCAAACCCAGATCGAAGAAATGTGTGCTCATAGGATACCCAAAGGAGACAGTTGGGTACACCTTCTATCATGGATCTAAAGGCAAGACATTCGTTGCTAAGAATGGATCCTTTCTAGGGAAGGAGTTTCTCTCGAAAGAAGTGAGTGGGAGGAAAATAGAACTTGATGAGGTAACTGTACCTGCTCCCTTATTGGAAAGTAGTTCATCACAGAAATCTGTTCCTGTGACTCCTACACCAATTAGTGAGGAAGCTAATGATGATGATCATGTAACTTCAGATCAAGTTACTACCAAACCTCGTAGGTAAACCAGAGTAAGATCGGCACCAGAGTGGTACGGTAATCCTGTTCTGGATGCCATGTTACTTGACCATGATGAACCTATGAACTATGATAAAGCGATGATGAGCCTAGATTCCGCGAAATGGTTTGAGACCATGCAATCTAAGATGGGATCATGTATGAGAACAAAGTATGGACTTTGATTGAATTGCCCGATGATTGGTGAATCATTAAGAATAAATGGATCTTCAAGAGGAAGATGGACGATGATAGTAGTGTTACTATCTACAAAGCTTGAATTGTCGCAAAATGTTTTCGACAAGTTCAAGGTGTTGACTATGATGAGATTTTCTCACTCATATCAATGCTTAAAAGTCTGTCAGAATCATGTTAGCAATTGTCGTATTTTATGAAATCTGGCAAATGGATGTCAAACTGTATTCCTACATGGATTTCTTAAAGAAGAGTTGTATATGATGCAACCAGAAGATTTTGTCGATCCTAAAAGGTGCTAAAAAATGAGCAAGCTCCAACGATCCATCTATGGACTGGTGCAAGCATCTCGGAGTTGGAATATACACTTTGATGAGTTGATCAAAGCATATGGTTTTATACAGACTTGTGGTGAAGCATGTATTTACAAGAAAGTGAGTGGGAGCACTACAACATTTCTGATAAGTATATGTGAATGACATATTATTGATTGGAAATAATGTAGAATTTTCCGGAAAGCATAAAGGAGTGTTTGAAAAGAGTTTTTCAAAGAAAGACCTTGATGAAGCTGCTTACACATTGAGCATCAAGATCTATAGAGATAGATCAAGACGCTTGATAAGTTTTTTCAATGAGTACATACCCTGATAAGATTTTGAAGTAGTTCAAAATGGACCAGTCAAAGAAGGAGTTCTTGCCTGTGTTGCAAGGTGTGAAGTTAAGTAGAGACTCAAAACCCGACCACGGCAGAAAATAGAAAGAGAATGAAAAGTCATTCCCTATGCCTCAGTCATAGGTTCTATAAAGTATGCTATGCTGTTTACCAGTCCTATTGTATACCTTAGCATGATTCTGGCAAGGGAGTACAATAGTGATCTAGGAGTAGATCACTGGACAGTGGTCAAAATTATCCTTAGAGGACTAAGGAAAAATTTCTCTGTTATGGAGGTGATAAAAAGAGTTCGTCGTAAAGAGTTACGTCGATGCAAGATTTTTACATCAATCTAGACGACTCTAAGTCTCAATCTAGATACATGTTGAAAGTGGGAGCAATTAGCTAGAATAGCTACATGCAGAGCATTGCAGACATAGAAATTTGTGAAATACATACGGATCTGAATGTTGCAGACCCGTAGACTAAACTTCTCTCACAAGCAAAAATGATCACTCTTTGGGTGTTAATAACATAGCGATGTGAACTAGATTATTGACTCTAGTAAACCCTTTGGGTATTAGTCACATGGAGATGTGAACTAATCACATAAAGACGTGAACTAGATTATTGATTCTAGTGCAAGTAGTGTTAAGGCATATCTCTCTCGATGTAGTTTTGGTGATTGATGACAACACGTTTACGGACTAACCGTGTGCTTTGAGCCTTTTAGAGTTTCATCCTTTGGCACGAGATGATTCCTTTCCCCTCGGAGTGTTATTCAAGATGGCGTAGCTCTTTCGTTTCTTGTTTGGTGGACTAGTTTTGTAGGAGTCACCGTACTATCAAGAGGGGGCCCGCTTTGGTAAGGCTAGGGTGGAATCAACTCGTACACATCCTTTCCTCACCCTCCGAGTCTTTCCGCTTCAATGGAGAGCTCATTCCCCTTCCAGATGTGCTGATTTGGGTCCAAGCGGTAGTACCGCGGTACCCAGCTGTAGTACCGCTTGTGGTTCTCAGCCGCAGTACCGCTGCGGTACCAGACCCCTACCGCGTCGATTCGAAGGGGTCGCATCTCGTGTCGGGTTGAGCGGCACTTTGCAGCGGTAGTAGAAGCGGTAGTACCGCTCGAGAGCAGTAGTACCCCCTACCACCGCAGCAGTACCGCGTTGGGCACGGTTCCTGCTCTCTCTACAAACCCTCCCAGGCTGGGCGGTAGTACCGCAAGGGGGAGCGGTAGTACCGCTTGGTCTAGCGGTAGTACCGCCCTCTGCGGGGCTGTTTTGGGGGTAACGGTTGGATGGGTTCTCCTTGTATAAAAGGGGTACTCTTCTTCCTCGTTGACTTACCTCTTCCCCCAAAAGCTCCATTAATGCTCCAAGCTCCATTTTCGCTCGATCTCTCTCCCTAGCCAATCAAACTTGTTGATTTGCTCGGGATTGGTTGAGAAGGCCCCGATCTACACTTCCACCAAGAGAAATTTGATCCCCCCACTAATACCTAGCGGATCTTGTTACTCTTGGGTGTTTGAGCACCCTAGACGGTTGAGGTCACCACGGAGCCATAGTCCATTGTGGTGAAGCTTCGTGGTGTTGTTGGGAGCCTCCGATTAAGTTGTGGAGATTGCCCCAACCTTGTTTGTAAAGGTCAGGTCACCGCCTCCAAGGGCACCAATAGTGGAATCATGACATCTCGCATTATGTGAGGGCGTGAGGAGAATACGGTGGCCCTAGTGGCTTCTTAGGGAGCATTGTGCCTCCACACCGCTCCAAGGGAGACATAATTCCCTTCAAAAGGAAGGAACTTCAGTAACACATCCTCGTCTTCACCGGCTCCACTCTTGGTTATCTCATACCTTTACTTGTGCAAGCTTATTAGTGTTACTTCCCTTGCTTGCTTGTGTGTTTGTTGTTGTTGCATCATATAGGTTTCTCACCAAGTTGCACATTTAGACAACCTACTTTGATGCAAAGTTTAATTTGATAAAGAAAAGCTAAAAATTGTTAGTTGCCTATTCACCCCCCTCTAGTCAACCATATCGATCCTTTCAATTGGTATCAGAGCCTTGTCTCTTTACTAAGGACTTTGTCGTCTGAAGAGTATGGTTGACATCGTAGATGGTGTGGAGGAGCACTCCGGTGTGAATCCGATCTCATCTACGGGCGATGGGGGAACCTCGGTCTCTCGTGAGGAATTCAATGTGGCCTTGGAGACAATGAAAACCTCCATGACGACCGAGGTTGAAAGCATGTTTACTAAATTCATTGAAGGGCTTAAACTATCCATCGCACCATTGAAAGTGGGTGATCCCACTGACAATGTGATGGATGCTAACTTCGACAAGGGGGAAGCTAGTATTGAAAAGGCTCCTTCTTCTAGTGGTAAAAATGGCACTGACATCTTTGCCCATGTGGAACCACCACTTGTTTATCGTGGACCGATTCCTTCCACTCATTTGAATCATGCCGGTCCTCCCCCTCAGATTGTGAAAAATGAGGACTTTGTTTTTTGGGTTTATCGCTTTAAGCGCCATTTAAATCATGTGAATACTAATCTTTGGAGAATCATTGAAGAAGGTTTATATCCGCATGACCCAAGCAACTTCACCCCGCGAGAAGCCGCGGATAATCAATTCAATGAGAATGCTCTCTTCATCATCCAAGATGCTATTCCACCCGAAGATCTACCTCATCTTCGGCCCTTCGCCTTAGCCAAAGATGCATGGCTTTGTGTTGTCTCTCTCTACCGGGGAAGCGCAAGCATTCAACGCTCCAACTATGAAGTAGTGCAAGATGAAGCCGATGAGTTTGCAATGAAAGAAGATGAAGAACCTCGTGAGCTTTATCGCAGAGTAACCAAACTCGCGGTCTCACTCCGAGATCATGGGAGCAAGGACACGGATGACAATTGGATCAAGCGCAAATTCCTCAAGGCAATGATGCCGTAACACAAGGCCATGGCCGCCATCATTCGTCAAAGGCCGGACTTCCACACTTTGTCCTCAAGTGAAGTGTTGGATGAGTTTGTGGCTGTGAACATCTTGGACAAGACCGCTGTCGGTGTCAAAACCAGCGGATCTCGGGTAGGGGGTCCCGAACTGTGCGTCTAAGGCGGATGGTAACAGGAGGCAGGGGACACGATGTTTTACCTAGGTTCGGTCCCTCTTGATGGAGGTAAAACCCTACGTCCTTCTTGATTTATTCTTGATGATATGGGTATTACAAGAGTTGATCTACCACGAGATCGGAGAGGCTAAACCCTAGAAGCTAGCCTATGGTATGATTGTATGTTGTCCTACGGACTAAAACCCTCCGGTTTATATAGACACCGGAAGGGGTTAGGGTTACACAAGGTCGGTTACAAAGGAGGAGATATCCATATCCGTACTGCCTAGCTTGACTTCCACGCCAAGTAGAGTCCCATCCGGACACGAGACGAAGACTTCGATCTTGTATCTTCATAGTCCAACAGTCCGGTCAAAGGATATAGTCCGGCTGTCCGGAGACCCCATAATCCAGGACTCCCTCAGTAGCCCCTGAACCAGGATTCAATGACGATGAGTCTGGCGCGCAGTGTTGTCTTCGGCATTGCAAGGCGGGTTCCTCCTCCGGATACACCACAGAAGAGTTCGAATAAAAGGATAGTGTCCGACCCTGCAAAATAAGTTCCACATACCACCGTAGAGAGAATAATATTTCCACAAATCTAATCTGCTGACACATTTTGGCAACATGACATCATGCCATGGCTCAGCGATTATTCGAACCATTTTTCTTTAACTAGCCCCGCACATAACGCGAGGCAGTTTCTTGACAAGTCTTGTCAAAGCAGAGATCGTGTCCCCCTTATTATGGGATTCTCATCAATACGGTCGTGGGTAACCCAACTGCGCCTAGGACTCCTAGATTTTAGGCAAGTCCCAAACGGCTACGAGGAGGACGCTTGATATTCACCCTCTTTATAAAGGGACAAGGCTTTTACTTTTTCCCTCCCGTGCTCAATCGAATCCTTCCCCCGCCTCGAGTTCTAACACCCAAAGCCCAGGTCAGGGGCTTCGGATCTCCAATCATGTCCGGATCCAGCCTCCAGGGCCGGTGGATGCCTTCCTCCGTCACGGAAGAGGATATCAAGAAGTTGAGGGAGGCAAGATACCTGACCGCCAAAGTTTTGCATCGGCTGCCTGCCCGAGGGCAGGTCGTCCCTACTCTTGAATGCATTGAAGATGTCATGTTCATCTCCCACTTCCTCCGAGGACTAGGCCTCACTCTGGATCCCTTCATTAGGGGTTTGATGTTCTATTACGGGCTTGATTTCCACGATCTAGCCCCGGATTCCTTTCTCCACATCTCGGCATTTATTGTCGTATGTGAGGCCTTCCTCCGCATTACCCCTCACTTCGGCCTATGGCTCAAGACCTTTGATGTGAAGCCGAAGACGGTTGAGGGGCAGCATGCAGCGTGCGGAGGGGCATTAATAAGCAAGATTGCCGGAGCTCCGTGGCCAAAGGGTTCCTTTCCAGAGGTGTCTGGATTATGGAAATGGGAGTTGTTCTATGTCACCGCTCCCAGAAGTGCCAAGTGGGTAGCTTCCCCCGCCTTTTGCTCGGGCCCTCCACCACAACTGATGTCATGGATCAGCAGGGGGCTCAGGTGGGGTCCAGCCAAGGATGTTCCCATACTGCAGAGCCACATCCGAGATCTCTTCGAGGGAGATTTTAGTTTGGTTATGGTATTGCAAGTCAGGCTGGTTCGTCGAGTCCAGCCTTGCAAACGCCGGCCCCTCCGCTTGTGGGAATTCAACCCAGAAGGACCGCGCGCTATTCAAAATTTCCTCGGCCTGATGCGCGAGGAGATGTACAAGTCATTCTTTGGACCCCAAATAGAGTGTCCGGACACCTCCGAGGACGTGGGCCTGAGCAGCAACCGCACCGCGGCCCAAGTAAGTAATCCTCTAGTCGAACACAATGTCTTTCATTTATCACGACGTCATTCTGAAGAATCGCTTTTTGACCAGGACTAGATAACAAAGGCGAAGATGATCCGGTGTTCGGCCCCCCTTCCCGAAGGCTTGGACAATCCGGTGCTGGAAAAGATGCTCGAGCCAACACCTTGCCCGGTGCCCTCAAAGGAAGATGAAGGGGGGAATACAGAGGGCGAAAGCGGGTCTCCACTGCTACCTATTCCAACCAAGGGAACGAGCGCCTCTGTGAGGGAGGATAGCCAAGGGAAGGAATCTGACATTCCCTTGCCCCGGGGGAGGAAGAGGACTACCTCTGATGATCCAGAAACCAAGGTTTCCAAACGGGAGAAGAAAACACCACCAGAGGGTCCCGCCTCGGAGGGTGCTCTTGCCGCACAAAGTCCGTGCGGGGATCAGCCATCTAACGAGCTGTAAGTAATCAAAAGGTACTTAATAGTGAAGATATACTACCTTACTTCTGAGGAAGATAACCGAAGCATTTATCTTGCAGTTCGGAACTAAGCCCTTCTCAGCAGAGCTCGTCTTCGGGGGATCTTCTTCCAGAGATGATGGAGAGCGAAACGCCTCCCCCGGACTCCCCAGCTCAAGAAGCGGGCGACCTTGAAGTGTCATCACGGAGAGTTTCTCCGCATCCGGCAAGGCCAGAAGGTAATCCCATGGTCACCCGAAGCACTCAGTATCCGGCTCTTGAGGAGAGCAATCAAAAGAGTCCGGCACCATCTGGTATGCGGTCGGATGTACTGAAGGGTCTGCTAGAGCGAGCGACTATCTCAGAAGAGCATCGTACATTAATGTGTACGTTGATTGAAAGGATTTCGTCTGTCGAAAACGGGTTGCATGAAGCCTTTATGAGTCTACTGACGGGCTTTGAGGTACGTGAAATGATATACATTTGTGATGGTACTGCACATTTTAGGTGTGCCCTGTGTAGATAGTAGCCCCTGAGACTCTGGTTGTCATCGAGAACAGCGGCGAACGGAGGATCATAGTCCCAGGTAATAACCAGACCGCCTTTATGTGCAGGTGTCTGAAGCTCCGGTGGCTAGCCGGACTGATGGTGTTGCCGAACTGAAGTGGCGACTGGATGCGGCGGATGCCGACATCGAGCTTGTTAACAAGCTGCTTGACGAGGCACAGGGTAGGTGATATTTATAGTGGATGTCACATAGTAAGAGCAGCGTGATGCCAGTATCTTTAATATGTTGTGACTGCAGATGGAGCTGCCACCGTGGAGGCCCTGCGGGCGGAGCTTGCATGAGCCAAGGAGGAAGCAAGGAGTAGTAATGCGGCCGCTTTGAAGGCGGCCGAAGAGTTGAGAGCCGAGAAGTCCGCTCATAGCGAGAGAAAAGAAAAAATGGCCAAAATGGCTGTGAAGTTAAAAGACACTACCGACGGCTGCCAGTTTCTTGAAGAAGAAAACCGAGCGAAGGCTACGGACCTTGAAAAGGCCACGATGGCGACCAAAGACACCCGCTCTGCAATGAGAGCGAAGAAGGAGGAACTGCGTGAAGCCGGGGACATTGTGGCTGGGAAGCCCTTTATGCTGCGGAGGAAGTTCGGCGATCCGCGGTATGCCCCTCTGGATGGGCTATGGAGTTCGGCCGACGCATATCTGGACTTAGCGGTGAGCGCTGTCGATGCGGCCGAATACTTCTGAGATCAAATAGATCGTGAAGTGGACAAGCTATTCTAGTCGCAATTTAACATTCCAGAGCATCTGCTTCCATTGACTGATCAGCTTGCCGAATGGGCCAAACTCAATAGATTGTCCGGACTCGCCATGAGGTCTGTCGTGCATCATCTGTGGCCGGAAAGGCCAAAGCCGAACAACTATTTTAGCTTGGTGCAACAGTTCCTTGGTGCGGTGCCACGCATTAATGCGATGAAGAGGTCGACGTGCATAGAAGGCTCGCGGATGGCCCTTGCCCGTGTCAAAACATACTGGGCGGAGATGGATGCCACCACTATCGCGACGCAGGGTTCGGCCATAGGCCGAGTGGCTGCCGAGCACTATCTTGAAGAAGTTCTTGAGGGTGCTCGTTCGATAGAGGCCCAGTGCTCGAAGAATGTTATGTTTGAGTGACATGTATTCCTATTGTAAAAACAACGTTTTATTGAATTTATCAAGGCTGTATTTATACTTTTGCCCGAAAGTATTGTGATGCCTTCTGTGCGGCCGTTTATGTATACATGTATATAACCTAAAAGATTGCAGTCGTTGGCTTCATCCCCCACACATATAATGCGGGGGTGTTCGCAGAAGACGCGTATTCACACTTAATCCAACGTCTTGGTCCTATTAAGGAGGTGATAGCGCAGCGAACTAGGCAACCGGACTATAATGCTTTAAAACTTTCACTTAGCCATAGGAGTTTGACAGTGGGGCTACTATATAGCCCCTGGTGGCTCCGCACTCATCCAGATTCGGGGTGCGTACATGCCTGGCCGAGAAACGGCCCTTCGTTAATGCGGAGGAATCCCGAAGATTCCAATAGGTCATCGAGTGGTTGACCAGTCTCACGATATATCATGACAGTCAGTTTTCGGCTTTCTCTACTGAGGTGCTCGTCCGGATGAACCAGGGCACAATCACAGTAGTTCTCCTGGTGCCGCCTTAGCCGATAGAGAGGAATGTAAGGCAGCAAAACACAGGAGCCGGGCAAACCCAACATTTGACCAAACACATGATTCGGAGCTGATGCATATAAGGCCAAACTCGCGACGCCGAACACTCCCTAAGGTATTCGGTCTTTATGGTGTAAACCGGTCTAAACAGTACCCTTTGTAATAAGCCCCTGGTGTCCAGGTACGTGCATTATTCTGGCGTGGCCACATGCCAAGATGTCAGCATCCTTCTCGATTGTACTGAGAAACCGAGGGATGTAAATCAACAAGAGACAGTAAAAAAAGGTTTATGCAGGGTCTTAATCTACAAAGGATCCTTGGAACGGGTCCCTGCTGCACGTCTGCGCCTGTGTCTCCGTTGTGCCATATCCTGGATGAGTGTAGCACGATGGTCATCTGAAAAAGAGAGGAACTTAATTGCCGTGCAAAAGTTAAGTTATACTAAATAAACAATATATAGTTGAAGTTGAGTAAAGGTGAGCCTTATTGCCACTTTTGCGCGCGCGTTGAGCCCCTTGTATTGTAATAGGGGTATAGCCATCAAACCTATATTAATTACGTATAGCTGCGCCGGACTCGTCTAACCGCGTCCATGGTCTTAACGACCTGTCAAATGCTTGAGTTGGTGAGGTCGTTTAGTGTGCGGCGGCCAAGGCGGCCGCACCGTCTTCGGCGCGCAAGGAACGCTCAATATTTCCATTTACTGTAATGATGCCGCGTGGACTGGGCATCTTGAGCTTGAGGGAAGCGTAATGCGGTATTGCATTAAAGCGAGCGAAAGCTTCGCGTCCGAGTAGTGCTTGATAGCCACTTTGGAACGGAGCGACGTGGAAAGTTAAATTTTTGCTGCGGAAGTTATTGGGGAAGCCAAATATAACCTCTAGTAGCAGGGAGCCCCTGCAATGAGCCTCTGAGCCTGGCGTTACTCCTTTAAAGGTAGCAGTGCTGCGGCAAATTTTTGTTGGGTCTATCCCCATTTTGCGGACTGTGTCCTAATATATCAGATTTAAACTGCTGCCGCCGTCCATCACGACTCGTGTGAAGTGGTATCCGTCAATTATTGGATCTAATACCAAGGCAGCCCATCCTGCACGCCGGATACTTGCTGAGTAATCCCGATGGTCGAAGGTGATCGGTTGGGACGACCAGTGGCGGAGCTCCGCGGTGATAGGCCCTGGGGCATGTTTCTCTAAAGGTGTCGCTTTGTTTCTCCCTTTTATCACGTGTAACACGTTGACTTTTTTGACTTCTGGTGGGAATTTCTTCTGTTCCCCTGTGCTTTGCTTGCGAGGCTCATCCTCGTCTTCACTTGGTGTATCCTGCCCCTTGTGTTCGGCGTTGAGCTTGCCGGACTGTTTGAAGACCCAGCATTCTCTGTGGGTATGATTTGCACGTTTATCAGGGGTGCTATGGATCTGACATATTTGGTCCAGAATTTTGTTTAGGCTGGACAGTTCGTTTCTGTTGCCTTTGGAGGGCGGCTTCTGCTGGCCTGGCCGAGAGCTTCTAAATCTGGCGTTTACCGCCATGCTCTTCGGGCTGTCTTCTTTATTCCAGCGCTTATTCTTGCTGCGTCGTGATTTCTCGTTTCCATCCTTGACTTCGGATGTACTTGGGTCACTGGTGCTGCATCGGGCTAACCAGCTGTCCTTGCCCACGCAAAAACGGGTCATGAGGCTTGTTAATGCTGCCATTGTTCTCGACTTTTCTTGACCGAGGTGTCTGGCAAGCCATTCGTCTCGAACGCTATGCTTGAAAGCTGCTAAGGCTTCGGCGTCCGTACAGTCGAGTATTTGGTTCTTTTTAGTGAGGAACATGTTCCAAAGTTTTCGGGATGACTCACCGGGCTGTTGAGTTATATGACTTAAATCGTCTGCATCCGGTGGTCGGACATATGTCCCTTGAAAATTTGCCCGGAAGGCGTCTTCAAGCTCTTCCCAGCTTCCGATGGAGTTTTCGGGGAGGCTTTTAAGCCAGTGTCGAGCTGGCCCTTTGAGCTTGAGGGGTAATTACTTGATGGCGTGGAGATCATCTCCTCGAGCCATATGGATATGGAGGATGTAGTCCTCAATCCAGACCCCAGGGTCTGTTGTTCCATCGTACGCCTCTATGTTTACGAGTTTGAATCCCTCTGGAAATTCATGATCCAGCACCTCGTCGGTGAAACATAGAGGGTGTGCGACACCCCTGTATTTGGGTGTACCGTGGTGTTCGGATGTTTGCTGTGTTGCATTGTATGTTGGAGTGCGCTTGCGTGGTCCATAGATGGATCTGGTTGCGCCGTCCTTTTGATGCGAGCCCTTACACGGATTGCGTACTGGTTTATGTGCGGCGTCATTTGCCGCTTTATGTTGGCTATGAGGCCGTCTATCCGACCGGATGGCCGTTTTATTTTTTAATTGTGGAGGATCTAAGGCCTCCTCATCAAATTCAGGTAGCAACTTTCGCTTCAGATAGCTCTTGGTGTGGCGGTTACTGCCGTACTTCGCTGCAGTGTTGAGTACTTCACTCCATTTGATTTTGAGTGTGTCTTGTGCAGCCTTGAGCCTTTGCTTATGTTTTTCCAGGCTCCTCGCCGTGACAACAAGCCTTTGGTGGGCGTTATGTTGCTCCTGGCGCCTGTCCGGTGTGGTGTCGTCCGGACTGTTATCTTCGACGGAGTCGGGTTGTTCGGTTTGATTCCCCGTGTTGCCCTCGTCGGGCGATTGTTCACCCTGCTCTATCGCTGGGTCTATATGATCGTTACTTCTGCTGAGGCGGGATTTGGAGCGGCGTTTACGCTGCCGCTTTGACTGCTTCTCGAGGGAACAACCCTTCACTGCGTCCTTCTGTTCCTCGTCGTTGTTTTCTTTGGGTGTGTCCACCATGTATACGTCATGTGATGAAGTGGGTGTCCAGTGCTCTGTGGGCAGTGGTTCCTGTTCGTATCTCGCATCGTCGTCCATACCGTCGATGTCTTCGGAGTCGAAGTCGAGCATGTCGGTTAAGCCGTCGACAGTGGCTACTAAGTTGGTGGTGGGTGGGCGGCGAATTTCTTCATCATCCGCATCCCAATCCTTCCGGGCATAGTCCGGCCAGGATCCTCCTAACAAGGAGAGAGACCTT
Organism: Triticum aestivum; assembly: GCF_018294505.1. Taxonomy (NCBI): domain Eukaryota; kingdom Viridiplantae; phylum Streptophyta; class Magnoliopsida; order Poales; family Poaceae; genus Triticum; species Triticum aestivum. Next base: position 262,794,080 of record NC_057794.1, read on the forward strand.
AACGAGTTTAGTACGTTGCCGAGGGGCGAGTGCTGAAAAATGTCCGCGGAGGTAAACTCCACGATCGGCGCCCAATCCGATTAGACAGGAACGGGCGCAGGCGGTTCGGAGTCCGTGGCCGGAGAAGGATCCGACAGTTTGGCAACATGGCTCTCGTAAAGGGTAAGGTCGATATTCGGCTCGATCGCCGCTGAGGATACGGCCTTCGTGGTGGGGTCTATCCACCCGTCCATGGATGGCGCAATTGGCTCCGAATTAAGGGTCGGAGCGGCTGCCGGTGCGATTTCTTGAACACTGTCCGATGGTAGAGCTAAATCATACTCATCGTGACCGCGTGGCGCACAAGACAGGGGCTCGAATCCGTCGAAGATCAAGTCTCCGCGGATATCGGCCGTGTAGTTTAAGCTTCCGAACCTGACCTAGTGGCCAGGAGCGTAACTTTCGATCTACTCCAGATGGCCAAGCGAGTTGGCCCGCAGTGCGAAGCCGCCGAACACAAAGATCTGTCCGGGGAGAAAAGTCTCACCCTGGACTGCATCGCTATAGATGATAGTAGGAGCCATCAAGCCTAACGGCGATGACACAGAGGAACTCTCAATGCAAGCACCAATGTCGGTGTCAAAACCGGCGGATCTCGGGTAGGGGTCCCGAACTGTGCGTCTAAGGCGGATGGTAACAGGAGGCAGGGGACACGATGTTTTACCCAGGTTCGGGCCCTCTTGATGGAGGTAAAACCCTACGTCCTGCTTGATTTATTCTTGATGATATGGGTATTACAAGAGTTGATCTACCACGAGATCAGAGAGGCTAAACCCTAGAAGCTAGCCTATGGTATGATTGTATGTTGTCCTATGGACTAAAACCCTCCGGTTTATATAGACACGGGAAGGGGTTAGGTTACACAAGGTCGGTTACAAAGGAGGAGATATCCATATCCGTACTGCCTAGCTTGCCTTCCACGCCAAGTAGAGTCCCATCCGCACACGAGACGAAGTCTTCGATCTTGTATCTTCATAGTCCAATAATCCGGTCAAAGGATATAGTCCGGCTGTCCGGAGACCCCCTAATCCAGGACTCCCTCAACCGCCGACAATGCGGTGCTTCGCTCTCAAAGAGCAAAGAAGCCCAACCTTGCATTGAAGGCCAAGGTTTATGTTGAAGAAGAAGAAGAAGAAGAGGAAGAAGAGGAAAGCAACCCCGAAGATACAAAGTATTCCTATCATGAACACATGGCACTTGCTTCAAGGCAATTTTGGAGCAAGAAAAACTCAAGGCCAAACTTCAACAAGAACAACTCAAGTGGCACGAAGAGCAAGCAACATGTGAGGACTTGCTATAATTGTGGCAATGTGAGCCATTTTGTTGCGGAGTGCCCGTATGAGAAGAGGGAAGACAATGTTGGCAAGCTCATCCGAAAGTACAAAGCCAAGTCTTTCCCAAACAAGAGCAACTTCACCAAGAAGACCCCTCACAAGGCATTAGTGGTTCAAGAAGAGTACCATGATGATGATGATGAAGATGGTGAGTCGGTTGCCATGGCCTCTGTTGCCATTGCAAAAACTCCACGAGTGTCTCTCTTCGACTCACCCAATGAGAACATCACCGCCAAGTGCCTCATGGCTAAAGCCACCAACAAGGTAACCCCCAACATCAAAACTACCATCATTAATAATCCTTCCTTGACGGATTGCATTGATGAATATGAGGGATATAATGTGGAGGAAAATGAGTATGAGTCCTTTATGGGTAAACTCAAGGGTAAATCCAAGAAGCATTTCGTCGCTCTCTTGGAACAATTTGATGAAGCCAATGAAATGATCGAGGCTCACGAAGATACTATCTCCAAGATGGAGGGGCATAGTCGTGACTATGCCGATGAGATTTCGGATCTTTCCAATGCTCTTGAGGAAGAGCGTGGTCTTCATTTGGCTCTTGAGGAGTCACACAACGTTGATCACACTAAGTTAAAGAAAGATTTTGATCATGCTCTCATTGTTTCTCGTGTGCTAAACTCCGAGAAGGCCAAGCTTGGGGTTGATCTTGCTAGACTCAAAGAGGAGTTTGATCTACTTGACAAGGCTCACAAGGTCTTGAAGGGTGTGTTGGGGAACGTTGCAGAAAACAAAAATTTTCCTACGGTTTCACCAAGATCCATCTAGGAGTTCATCTAGCAACGAGTGATTAGATGCATCTACATACCTTTGTAGATCGCGAGCGGAAGCGTTCAAAGAACGTGGATGAGGGAGTCGTACTCGACGTGATTCGAATCACCGAAGATCCTAGCACTGAACGGATGGCACCTCCGCGTTCAACACACGTACAGAACAGCCACGTCTCCTCCTTCTTGATCCAGCAAGGGGAGAGGAGAGGTTGAGGGAGATGGCACCAGCAGCAGCACGACGGCGTGGTGTTGATGGAGCTGCAGTACTCCGGCAGGGCTTCGCCAAGCGCTATGGAGGAGGAGGAGGTGTTGGAGAGGGAGAAGGAGGCAACCAAAGGCGTCTCTCAAAAGCCCTCCATCCCCCATTATATATAGGAGGGCCAAGGGGGGGGGGGCAGGCCCTAGGAGATCCAATCTCCTAGGGTGGGGCGGCGGCCAAGGGGGAGTCCCTCCCCCCCCAAGGCACCTAGGAGGTGCCTTCCCCTCCTAGGACTCTTTCCCCTTGTAACCCTAGGCGCATGGGCCTCTTGGGGCTGGTGCCCTTGGCCCATGTAGTCCAAGGCGCACCCCCTTATAGCCCATGTGGCCCCCCGGGATAGGTGGACCCACCCGGTGGACCCCCGGGACCCTTCCGGTGGTCCCGGTACAATACCATGACCCCGAAACTTGTCCCGATGTCTGAAACAGGACTTTCCATATATAAATCTTTACCTCCGGACCATTCCGGAACTCCTCGTGACGTCCGGGATCTCATTCGGGACTCCGAACAACATTCGGGTTACTGCATATACATATCCCTACAACCCTAGCGTCACGGAACCTTAAGTGTGTAGACCCTACGGGTTCGGGAGACATGTAGACATGACCGAGACGACTCTCCGGTCAATAACCAACAGCGGGATCTGGATACCCATGTTGGCTCCCACATACTCCACGATGATCTCATCGGATGAACCACGATGTCGAGGATTCAATCAACCCCGTATACAATTCCCTTTGTCAATCGGTATGTTACTTGCCCGAGATTCGATCGTCGGTATCCCAATACCTCGTTCAATCTCGTTACCGGCAAGTCACTTTACTCGTACCGTAATGCATGATCCCGTGACCAGACATTTGGCCACTTTGAGCTCATTATGATGATGCATTACCGAGTGGGCCCAGTGATACCTCTCCATCATACGGAGTGACAAATCCCAGTCTCGATCCATGTCAACCCAACAGACACTTTCGGAGATACCTGTAGTGCACCTTTATAGTCACCCAGTTATGTTGTGACGTTTGGTACACCCAAAGCACTCCTACGGTATCCGGGAGTTACACGATCTCATGGTCAAAGGAAAAGATACTTGACATTGGAAAAGCTCTAGCAAACGAACTACACGATCTTGCGCTATGCTTAGGATTGGGTCTTGTCCATCACATCATTCTCCTAATGACGTGATCCCGTTATCAATGACATCCAATGTCCATAGCCAGGAAACCATGACTATCTATTGATCAACGAGCTAGTCAACTAGAGGCTTACTAGGGACATGTTGGTGTCTGTTATTCACACATGTATTACGATTTCCGGATAATACAATTATAGCATGAATAAAGACAATTATTCACACTAGAGTCAATAATCTAGTTACATTGTCATGAATCGAACACCCATGGAATTCTGGTGTTGATCATGTTTTGCCCTAGGGAGAGGTTTAGTCAACGGATCTGCTACATTCAGGTCCGTATGCACTTTACAAATCTCTATGTCTCCATCTTGAACATTTTCACGAATGGAGTTGAAGCGACGCTTGATGTGCCTTGTCTTCTTGTGAAACCTGGGCTCCTTGGCAAGTGCAATAGCTCCAGTGTTGTCACAAAAGAGTTTGATTGGCCCCGACGCATTGGGTATGACTCCTAGGTCGGTGATGAACTCCTTCACCCATATTGCTTCATGTGCTGCCTCCGAGGCTGCCATGTACTCCGCTTCACATGTAGATCCCGCCACGACGCTCTGCTTGCAGCTGCACCAGCTCACTGCTCCACCATTCAACATATACATGTATCCGGTTTGTGACTTAGAGTCATCCAGATCTGTGTCGAAGCTAGCGTCGACGTAACCCTTTACGACGAGCTCTTCGTCACCTCCATAAATGAGAAACATGTCCTTTGTCCTTTTCAGGTACTTCAGGATATTCTTGACCGCTGTCCAGTGTTCCTTGCCGGGATTACTTTGGTACCTTCCTACCAAACTTACGGCAAGGTTTATATCAGGTCTGGTACACAACATGGCATACATAATAGATCCTATGACTGAAGCATAGGGGATGACACTCATCTCTTCTTTATCTTTTGCCCTGGTCGGGCATTGAGCTGAGCTCAATCTCACACCTTGCAAAACAGGCAAGAACCCTTTCTTGGACTGATCCATTTTGAACTTCTTCAAAATCTTATCAAGGTATGTGCTTTGTGAAAGACCTATGAGGCGTCTTGATCTATCTCTATAGATCTTGATGCCTAATATATAAGCAGCTTCTCCAAGGTCCTTCATTGAAAAACTCTTATTCAAGTAGGCCTTGATGCTATCCAAGAGTTCTATATCATTTCCCATCAAAAGTATGTCATCTACATATAGTATGAGAAATGCTACAGAGCTCCCACTCACTTTCTTGTAAACGCAGGCTTCTCCATAAGTCTGTGTAAACCCAAACGCTTTGATCATCTCATCAAAGCGAATGTTACAACTCCGAGATGCTTGCACCAGCCCATAAATCGTGCGTTGGAGCTTGCACACCTTGTTAGCATTCTTAGGATCGACAAAACCTTCAGGCTGCATCATATACAACTCTTCCTTAAGGAAACCATTAAGGAATGCTGTTTTGACGTCCATTTGCCATATCTCATAATTGTAGAATGCGGCAATTGCTAACATGATTCAGACGGACTTTAGCTTCGCTACCGGTGAGAAAGTCTCATCGTAGTCAACTCCTTGAACTTGTCGATAACCCTTAGCGACAAGCCGAGCTTTATAGATGGTCACATTACCATCCACGTCTGTGTTCTTCTTAAAGATCCATTTATTTTCTATGGCTCTCCGCTCAACGGGCAAGTCAGTCAAAGTCCATACTTCGTTTTCATACATGGATCCTATCTCGGATTTCATGGCTTCTAGCCATTTGTCGGAATCCGGGCCCGCCATTGCTTCTTCATAGTTCGAAGGTTCACCGTTGTCTAACAACATGATTTCCAAGACAGGGTTGCCGTACCACTCTGGTGCGGAACGTGTCCTTGTGGACCTTCGAATTTCAGTAGGAGCTTGATCAGAAATATCTTGATCATTATCATCAACTTCCTCTCTAGTCGGTGCAGGTACCTCAGGAACATTTTCTTGAGTCGCGCCATTTTCTGGTTCAAGAGGTAATACTTCATCAAGTTCTACTTTCCTCCCACTTACTTCTTTCGAGAGAAACTCCTTCTCTAGAAAGGATCCATTTCTGGCAACAAAGATCTTGCCTTCGGATCTGAGGTAGAAGGTATACCCAACAGTTTCTTTAGGGTATCCTATGAAGACGCATTTTTCCGACTTGGGTTCGAGCTTTTCAGGTTGAAGTTTCTTGACATAAGCATCGCATCCCCAAACTTTTAGAAACGACAACTTAGGTTTCTTCCCAAACCATAATTCAAACGGTGTCGTCTCAACGGATTTCGACGGAGCCCTATTTAAAGTGAATGCGGCAGTCTCTAAAGCATGGCCCCAAAAAGATAGCGGTAAATCGGTAAGAGACATCATAGATCGCACCATATCTAATAGAGTGCGATTACGACGTTCGGACACACCATTACGCTGAGGTGTTCCAGGCGGCGTGAGTTGTGAAACTATTCCACATTTTCTTAGGTGTGTGCCAAATTCATGACTCAAGTATTCTCCTCCACGATCTGATCGCAGAAACTTGATTTTCCTGTCACGTTGATTCTCAACCTCACTCTGAAATTCCTTGAACTTTTCAAAGGTTTCAGACTTGTGTTTCATTAAGTAGACATACCCATATCTACTCAAGTCATCAGTGAGGGTGAGAACATAACGATAGCCACCGCGAGCCTCAACACTCATTGGACCGCACACATCAGTATGTATGATTTCCAATAAGTTGGTTGCTCGCTCCATTGTTCCTGAGAATGGAGTCTTGGTCATTTTACCCATGAGGCATGGTTCGCACGTGTCAAATTATTCATAATCAAGAGACTCTAAAAGTCCATCTGCATGGAGCTTCTTCATGCGTTTGACACCTATGTGACCAAGGCGGTAGTGCCACAAGTATGTGGGACTATCATTATCAACCTTAAATCTTTTGGTATTCACACTATGAATATGTGTAATATTACGTTCGAGATTCATTAAGAATAAACCATTGACCATCAGAGCATGACCATAAAACATATCTCTCATATAAATAGAACAACCATTATTCTCGGATTTAAATGAGTAGCCATCTCGTATTAAACAAGATCCTGATACAATGTTCATGCTCAAACTTGGTACTAAATAATAATTATTGAGGTTTATAACTAATCCCGTAGGTAAATGTAGAGGTAGCGTGCCGACGGCGATCACATCGACCTTGGAACCATTCCCAACGCGCATCGTCACCTCGTCCTTCACCAGTCTCCGTTTATTCCGCAGCTCCTGCTGTGAGTTACAAATATGAGCAACGGCACCGGTATCAAATACCCAGGAGTTACTACGAATACTGGTAAGGTACACATCAATTACATGTATATCAAATATACCTTTGGTTTTGCCGGCCTTCTTGTCCGCTAAGTATTTGGGGCAGTTCCGTTTCCAGTGACCCTTCCCATTGCAATAAAAGCACTCAGTCTCGGGCTTGGGTCCATTCTTTGGCTTCTTCCCAGCAGCTTGCTTGCTGGGCGCGGCAACTTCCTTGCCGTCCTTCTTGGAGTTCTTTTTACCCTTGCCCTTCTTGAACTTAGTGGTTTTATTTACCATCAACACTTGATGTTCCTTCTTGACTTCTACCTCTGCTGATTTCAGCATTGCAAATACCTCAGGAATGGTCTTTTGCATCCCCTGCATATTGAAGTTCATCACAAAGCTCTTGTAGCTTGGTGGAAGCGACTGGAGGATTCTGTCAATGACCGCGTCATCCGGGAGATTAACTCCCAGCTGAGTCAAGCGGTTATGCAACCCAGACATAGTGAGTATGTGCTCACTGACAGAACTATTTTCCTCCGTCTTACAGCTGAAGAATTTGTCGGAGACTTCATATCTCTCGACCCGGGCATGAGCTTGAAAAACCATTTTCAGCTCTTCGAACATCTCATATGCTCCATGTCTCTCAAAACGCTTTTGGAGCCCCGGCTCTAAGCTGTAAAGCATGCCGCACTGAACGAGGGAGTAGTCATCAGCACGTGTCTGCCAAGCGTTCATAACGTCTTGGTTCTGTGGGACGGGTGGATCACCTAGTGGTGCTTGTAGGACATAATCTTTCTTGGCAGCTATGAGGATGATCCTCAGGTTTCGGACCCAGTCCATATAGTTGCTGCCATCGTCTTTCAGCTTGGTTTTCTCTAGGAACGCGTTGAAATTGAAGACAACGTTGGCCATTTGATCTACAAGACATATTGTAAAGATTTTAGACTAAGTTCATGATAATTAAGTTCATCTAATCAAATTATTAATGAACTCCCACTTAGATAGACATCCCTCTTCTAGTCATCTAAGTATAACATGATCCGAGTCAACTAGGCCGTGTCCGATCATCACGTGAGACGGACTAGTCAACGTCGGTGAACATCTTCATGTTGATCGTATCTTCTATACGACTCATGCTCGACCTTTCGGTCTTCTGTGTTCCAAGGCCATGTCTATACACATGCTAGGCTCGTCAAGTTAACCCTAAGTGTTTTTGCATGTGTAAAGCTGTCTTACACCCGTTGTATGTGAACGTAAGGATCTATCACACCCGATCATCACGTGGTGCTTCGAAATGACGAACTTTAGCAACGGTGCACAGTTAGGGGAGAACACTTCTTGAAATTGTTGTGAGGGATCATCTTATTTACTACCGTCGTTCTAAGCAAACAAGATGAAAAACATGATAAACATCAAATGCAATCAAATAATAATAGTGACATGATATGGCCAATATCACATAGCTCCTTTGATCTCCTTCTTGGGGCTCCATGATCATCTTGTCACCGGCATGACACCATGATCTCCATCATTGTGTCTCCATGAAGTTGCTCGCCAACTATTACTTCTACTACTATGGCTAACGCGTTTAGCAATAAAGTAAAGTAATTTACATGGCGTTTCTTAATGACACGCAGGTCATACAAAAATAAAGACAACTCCTATGGCTCCTGCCGGTTGTCATACTCGTCGACATGCAAGTCGTGATTCCTATTACAATAGCATGAACACCTCATACATCACATATAGATCATTCATCATTCATCACAACTTTGGCCATATCATATCACAAAGCACTTGCTGCAAAAACAAGTTAGACGTCCTCTAATTGTTGTTGCAAGTTTTACGTGGCTGAAGTAGGGTTCTAGCAAGAACGTTTTCTTACCTACGTGAAAGCCACAACATGATTTATCAACTTCTATTTACCCTTCATAAGGACCCTGTTCATCGAATCCGCTCCAACTAAAGTAGGAGAGACAGACACCCGCCAGCCACCTTATGCAACTTGTGCATGTTAGTCGGTGGAACCGGTCTCACGTAAGCATACGTGTAAGGTTGGTCCGGGCCGCTTCATCCCACAATACCGTTGAAGCAAGATAAGACTAGTAACGGCAAGAAAGTTGACAACATCTACGCCCACAACAAATTGTGTTCTACTCGCGCAAGAAGAACTACGCATAGACCTAGCTCATGATGCCACTGTTGGGGAACGTTGCAGAAAACAAAACTTTTCCTACGGTTTCACCAAGATCCATCTAGGAGTTCATCTAGCAACGAGTGATTAGATGCATCTACATACCTTTGTAGATCGCGAGCGGAAGCGTTCAAAGAACGTGGATGAGGGAGTCGTACTCGACGTGGTTCGAATCACCGAAGATCCTAGCACCGAACGGACGGCACCTCCGCGTTCAACACACGTATGGAACAGCCACGTCTCCTCCTTCTTAATCCAGCAAGGGGGGAGGAGAGGTTGAGGGAGATGGCACCAGCAGCAGCACGATGGCGTGGTGTTGATGGAGCTGCAGTACTCCAGCAGGGCTTCGCCAAGCGCTATGGAGGAGGAGGAGGTGTTGGAGAGGGAGAAGGAGGCAACCAAAGGCGTCTCTCAAAAGCCCTCCATCCCCCACTATATATAGGAGGGCCAAGGGGGGGCGCCGGCCCTAGGAGATCCAATCTCCTAGGGCGGGGCGGCGGCCAAGGGGGAGTCCCTCCCCCCAAGGCACCTAGGAGGTGCCTTCCCCTCCTAGGACTCTTTCCCCTTGTAACCCTAGGCGCATGGGCCTCTTGGGGCTGGTGCCCTTGGCCCATGTAGGCCAAGGCGCACCCCCTTATAGCCCATGTGGCCCCCCGGGATAGGTGGACCCACCCGGTGGACCCCCGGGACCCTTCCGGTGGTCCCGGTACAATACCGATGACCCCGAAACTTGACTCGATGCCCGAAACAGGACTTTCCATATATAAATCTTTACCTCCGGACCATTCCGGAACTCCTCGTGACATCCGGGATCTCATCCGGGACTCCGAACAACATTCGGGTTACTGCATATACATATCCCTACAACCCTAGCGTCACCGAACCTTAAGTGTGTAGACCCTACGGGTTCGGGAGACATGTAGACATGACCGAGACGACTCTCCGGTCAATAACCAACAGCGGGATCTGGATACCCATGTTGGCTCCCACATAGTCCACGATGATCTCATCAGATGAACCACGATGTCGAGGATTCAATCAACCCCGTATACAATTCCCTTTGTCAACCGGTATGTTACTTGCCCGAGATTCGATCGTCGGTATCCCAATACCTCGTTCAATCTCGTTACCGGCAAGTCACTTTACTCGTACCGTAATGCATGATCCCGTGACCAGACATTTGGCCACTTTGAGCTCATTATGATGATGCATTACCGAGTGGGCCCAGTGATACCTCTCCGTCATACGGAGTGACAAATCCCAGTCTCGATCCATGTCAACCCAACAGACACTTTCGGAGATACCTGTAGTGCACCTTTATAGTCACCCAGTTACGTTGTGACGTTTGGTACACCCAAAGCACTCCTACGGTATCCGGGAGTTACACGATCTCATGGTCAAAGGAAAAGATACTTGACATTGGAAAAGCTCTAGCAAACGAACTACACGATCTTGCGCTATGCTTAGGATTGGGTCTTGTCCATCACATCATTCTCCTAATGACGTGATCCCGTTATCAATGACATCCAATGTCCATAGCCAAGAAACCATGACTATCTGTTGATCAACGAGCTAGTCAACTAGAGGCTTACTAGGGACATGTTGGTGTCTGTTATTCACACATGTATTACGATTTCCGGATAATACAATTATAGCATGAATAAAGACAATTATCATGAACAAAGAAATATAATAATAATGCTTTTATTATTGCCTCTAGGGCATATTTCCAATAGGGTGATCATGCTAGCCTCAAAGAGTCTCATGATCAATTTCAAGTAAAGCTAACCAAAGAGAGAGCCATTTTTCCTCGGATGATGTTAATTGATAATGCAAATGCTACTAACCCATGTTGTGAGCATGTGCATCTTGTTGAGGAGAACGCTAAGTTAAAGGTGCAACTTGAGAAAGGTTGCATACAAGGCGAGAAGCACCTCAACGACCTTTTGATCAACCAAAAGGGAGTTGTGGCCAAGGAAGGGATTGGGTACGTGCCCAAGTCCAACAACAAGAAGAAGAATGACAAGGCCAAACGACCTTCTCCTCTCAAGCAAACCTTTGTGAAGGAGGGAGAGGGTGCTACTAAGGAGAAGGAGAAGAACACCATGAGGGGTAGTGATGCCAAGAAGGGAAACGCTTCTCTTCCCAACAAAGCCAACGACTTTAACCCTTCTTATGTGGTGTGTCGTGCTAGTGATGGGCATGTTTATGCCAAATTTGTTGGTTCTCCTTATGAGTACATTGAATGGTCTATTTGGGTTCCTAAGACCCTTGTTACTAACATAAAAGGACCCATTACAAAATGGGTACCTAAAACCAAGCATTGATCTCTTGTAGGTGTTTGCTTCCGGTGGGGGATCATGGTTGCTCGATAGTGGAGCTACTAATCGTATGACCGGAAGCAAGGACTTGGGGTGACGCCTCGTCCTCTAAGGTATTGGGACTCGGAAAAGTTGTCATTTCTCATGATCTTACGATCGAGAAGGTCATGCTTGTTGAGTCCCTTGCATACAATTTACTTTCCGTTCGTCAACTAACACTCATGGGCTTTGCCACTTTCTTTGATATTGATACCATGGAGCAAGACTCTTAAAGTAGCCTTTGTTGGGCATGTCGAGAACGGTCTCTATGTGATTAACTTTTCAGAGTGACCCACTAAGACAGCAACATGCCTAATGGCTAAAGTTGACGTGGGATGGCTTTCGCATCGCCGTCTAGCCCACGTCAATATGAGATCTTTGCAAAGTCTTCTCAAGGGGGACCATGTCCGTGGACTAACAAATGTTAGTTTTGCCAAAGATCGTGCTTGCAGTGCTTGCATCGAAGGAAAGCTACATGAGAAGGCTCACCCTCCCGCGACTATCATCTACTCGAAGAGGCCTTTGGAGCTCCTTCATTTGGATCTCTTTGGGCCTCCATCCTTTGATAGTCTTGGGGGTAGAAAGTATTGTTTGGTGATTGTGGATGACTATTCAAGATACACTTGGGTATATTTCTCCAAGAGGAAGAGCGAAACCCAACAAACCGCCATCGACTTTGCAAGTGAAGCTCAACGACAACACAATGCAAAGATCTTGACTATAAGAAGTGACAACGGCTCCGAGTTCAAGAACTACACCTTGGATGAGTTTTTGAGTGATGAGGGAATCAAGCATCAATATTCCACACCTTATACCCCTCAACAAAATGGTGTAGCGGAGAGGAAGAACCAGACGTTGATGGATGCGGTAAGGACCATGATGGCGGAGTTCAAGTCTCCATACAACTTTTGGGCCGAAGCCATCAACACCGCGTGTCATGCATCTAATTGGCTCTACCTCCGCAAAGGCTTGAACAAGACTCTATATGAGATACTCACCGGTAACAAGCCCAACCTCAAGTACTTCCGGTTGTTCGGGTGTAAGTGTTTCATTCTCAAGAAAGGTGTCTGTTTGTCTAAATTTGAGGCTAGAGCTTATGAGGGCATATTTGTTGGTTATGCTACAAACTCTCATGCTTACCGTGTTCTCAATAAGTCCACGGGACTTAGTGAGGAAACGTGTAACGTGGAGTTTGATGAGAATAACGGCTCCCAAGTGGAGCAAAGTGGTACTTGTGATGTAGGTGATGAAATTCCTCCCCAAGCCATAAGAAGAATGGGTCTTGGTCATATCCTACCCATTGAGGAACCCCTTGTGGCCGAAGGAGAAGGACAATGTTCCACTCTAGTGGAACCTTCACCAACCCAAGACCCACACGCTTCCGAAGAACAAAGTGAAGGCCCTCAACCTCGAGACCAAGACCAAGGGCAAGGTCAATCTCAAGATGGTGCTGTAACATCAAGTGATGCCCACGGTCAAGTTCTCTCCTCCGAGCTAGTTCAAGATCAAGAGCTTCCTCGAGATCAAGAACAAGCTCAAGACGGCGCTCAAGATGACCAAGTGACCACTCCTCGTCTCACCCCCGAGGAGGAATTGGAGCGTCGTGCCGCCAAGATTGCTTCCAAGCTCTCCACCAAGGATCATCTCATGACAAATGTGCTTGGAAGCTTAAGAAAGGGGGTAAGCACTCGTAGGCAATTAGCAAACTATTGTGAACATCACACGTTTGTCTCGTGTGTTGAACCCCAAAAGGTCTATGAGGCGCTCGAAGATCCGGACTGGCTCAATGCCATGCATGAAGAACTCAACAACTTCGAGCACAACAAAGTGTGGAGATTGGTGCCAAGGCCAACGGGGAACCACAATGTCATTGGAACCAAGTGGATATTCAAGAACAAGCAAGATGCTCATGGGATTATCATTCGCAACAAGGCTCGTTTGGTAGCATAAGGCCACTCCCAAGTCGAGGGTATCGACTACGGTGAAACCTTTGCTCCTGTTGCTCGTCTTGAATCCATTCGCTTGTTGATTGCATATGCTTCTCATCATAACTTTAAGTTACAACAAATGGATGTGAAGAGTGCTTTTCTTAATGGTCCTATTAATGAATTGGTTTATGTCAAGCAACCCCTTGGGTTCGAGGATCCCTACTTTCCCGATCATGTGTATCAACTCGATAAGGCACTCTATGGCCTTAAACAAGCCCCACGTGTGTGGTATGACCACCTTACCGAGTTGTTACAAGACCGTGGTTTTGAAGTTGGGCCAATCGACCCCACTCTTTTTACTAACAAGGTCAAAGGGGAGTTGTTTGTGTGACAATTATATGTTGATGGTATTATTTTTGGTTCTCCTAACAAAGCTTTCAATGAGGAATTTGCTGCCCTCATGACGTCAAAGTTCGAGATGTCTTCCATGGGAGAGTTGAAGTTCTTTCTCGGGTTTGAAGTGAAGCAAAGGAGAGAAGGAACCTTCATCAACCAAGCCAAATACACACAAGACGTGCTCAAGAGATTCAAGCTAAGTGATGTCAAGCCAGCTTCCACTCCCATGCCCACTAAGTGCCAACTTGACATTGATCCCAATGGTAAAGCGGTGGATCAAAAGTTATATCGCTCCATGATTGGCTCCTTGCTTTTCCTTTGTGAATCTAGACCGGATATCATGTTGAGTGTGGGAATTTGTGCATGGTTTCAAGCCGCACCTAAGGAAAGTCACTTTGTGGCGGTCAAGCGAATCTTTCGATATTTGGATCATAGCCCAAACTTTGGCTTATGGTACCCAAGAGGAGCAAACTTCAAGCTTGTAGGTTATTCAGACTTGGATTGGGCAGGAGACAAAGTGGATAGGAAGTCCACTTCCGGAGGGTGCCAATTTCTTGGTTGCTCTTTGGTGAGTTGGTCTTCAAAGAAGCAAAGTTGCATGTCTCTCTCATCCACAGAAGCAGAGTATGTGGCTGCCGGCAGTTGTTGTGCACAACTATTATGGATGAGGCAAACTTTAAAGGATTACGGTGTCACTTGTGAAAAACTGCCTCTTGGTGTGACAATGAAAGTGCCATCAAGATTTTTCTCAACCCGGTGCAACACTTCAAGACGAAGCATATTGAGATTCGGTATCACTTCATCTGGGATCATATTAGGCGAGGGGAGATCGAGCTCAACTATGTCAACACTCATGACAACCTTGCAGATATTTTCACGAAGCCGTTGGATGAAGCAAGATTTCGCGAGTTAAGGCATGAGCTAAATATCATTGATTTGAGCAATGTGTCTTGAACCCTTGCACATCCCACCACACTCAACTTGCTGTCTAGTTTAGGTGTAGGCTTGCTGTCTAATCAAAATCTTTCACATTAGTTATTTTTGATGGTACTTGTGCTTCAAAGATGAGTGTTGCTCATGGGCCCAAGGTTAAAATCTTCGTGGCGCCATACCTCTGAACTCAAACACAGGTGGCCTCGGCCACCGTCCTCTCTTGGAGAGGTGTGTGTTTTTCATTCGTTTTGTCGGTTTTGTGTGTGTCTTTGCTCTCTCTTTCGTCTCGGTTTATTTTCTTGAGCTAAGCCTTTTGGCCAGTCCTTTTTGCGGCTGAGCGGTACTACCGCTGCGTGCACGGTACTACCGTTGACAAGCATCAAGCGGTACTACCGCCCACTCCAGCGGTACTACCGCTGCGGGGCGGGCGATGGGGGGGTTATGTCGGGGCAGGGGGAGTTGTTTCTCCCCCATACCCATTCGCCCCCACTCGCTCGTCTTCCTCGTCTCTCCAGCGACGTCTCGCTGCAGGAGGGCCTCGGCCAGCCACCGTTTTCGTGCCGTCCCTCTCCATTTCCTCCGGTGGAGTCGATCCCCACCACATCCTCTAGCCATGGATGCCGGTATTGCCCCCGATCCTGTTCTTTCTTTGCCTATATCTTGCATCTAGCTTTTAGGGGCAATAGGCATTGTTTTTCTCGTCTTTTGGCTAAGTAGAGGCTTGAGTAGGATGGAGATGGCGTCTAGGCCCTTTGGATTGACGTTTGGTAGGATTATTTTTGAATTTGGCATCCCCGGTAGTGCTGGATCTATCCACGGCAGTAGGGAGCCGCCGTTCCCCGTTTTGAGTGGTACTACCGACCATCTTGAGCGATACTACCACGCAAGCGGTACTACCGCGGTTGGATCGCGGTACTACCGCTGGATGCCCAGTTTCATCATTTCCTATCACATTTTGATCCATGTTGTTTTTTTGGTGGCTTATGCTCTTTCTTTCATGTTGTATCTTCTGCTCGTGTGTTTGATTCAAGGTGATGATCATCCTGAGCAGCAGGTTCGCCGTGTCAACCCCGGTCGTGCAACGTCAAAGCACTACCACACATCTGAGTCAGCAGGTGGTTCCTCTAGTGCTCCACCGCCGCCAGTGGGTGCTCCCTCAAGTGCTCCACCACTGCCTCAGCCCACGAAGAGATAGGCAAGCAAGCCAAAGGGAAAGACTATGTCTTAGATGACTGCCAAGGAATTTTGGGTAAAGCGTCGCCGCAACCCCTATGAGGAAGACCAAGATCCCACTTTGGTCAACCGCCCATTCTGGAACCGCTTTCAGTTCGCCATCTTCTTCGATGTGATCAAGGCTAAGAAGAATCACTATGTTGATGTTCGTTCCATCGACACCGATCCTATGGAAAAGGACCCTGAGTACTTTGGCGAAGCCCTTCAGATGTGCACTCAGTTGAACATTCTCAGAATCATGCAGTTCAACAAGGACTTTGATGCCGATTTTATATGTCAATTCTATGCCGCTGTCCATCTTGGAACTGATATAGAAAGGACTCTGACTTGGATGACAAATGGAAAGTTGCTCTCTGTCAAGTGGAAGGCCTTCATGGCGTTACTTGGGGTGGAAGATCTCGAGCTTGAGAATCCAGTCGGCTTCCGCCCTCACCGCAATGTCACCTCCACTCACAAGCAAGCCCTCTGGCCCTACTGTTCTGAGAAGGTTAACCCAAGACAAAAAAGGTAACATATGAGTTGTCTACCTATCTGGACATCCTTCACCGTGTCTTCCGAGAGACTCTTTTCCCTCGCATTGGGAATCTGGATATGGTCCACTCCTATCTCATGAACATGCTTCTCTTCTGCCAGCATGAGAAGGAAGCAAACACTGGAGAGTCCCTGGACATTTCTCATGTTATGTGGTCTGAACTTCTTTCTGCCATTTCTGAGCGCAAGTGCCCGATCTATGGTCCTTTCATCATACTTCTCATTGAGAAGGCCTGGGCACATCACTATCCTAGGGCGGTGCTGGAAACTGAAGAATTGATTTCTCATGATATCAAGCGTCTGGGGAAGAAGGAAAATTGGGGCACCAGGCCCCTCGATCTAGTGATCCACCTTCTGAGGCTGATATGGAGACCGAGGACAAGGCTGAGGCCGACAAGGATGAGGAGTATGAGCCCTCTCGTGTGGAGCCCTCGTGGGCTAAGAGGATTAAGCGCAAGATGAAGAAACTTTTCTGCATGGAGTCTCATGGTCAGTACATGTCTCATGTCTCTGGGAAGAAGGCCCGTAGACGTCACAAGGAGCTCATGTGACAGTTGGGTGCCACTGTTAATAGCGGAACTGAGGAGAGGATCACTGATGAGGAGGAGTGGGTTCAGCAGCATTGCCTGTGGACCGATTCAGATGCCGAGCAGTTTCTGACCAATGACGGCGGTGCAGACGATCCCGCTGGGATGTGATGTTCGAGATCCTCAGCTTGCTATCACCTGGAGCCGTAGCAACGCTCTTTACCCTTTTGGTGTCTCGATGCCAAAGGGGGAGAGAGTTTAGGGTTTTGTGTTGTTGTTGTTGCCGTGTTGCGAGTGTGTCTTTATGGTTTGTGGTGTCGTTGTGTTTTCTCGCCGTTTGCCTTGTTTGGTTTTGTGCTAGTGAGACCTAAGTTACAGACATATGGTGTGAGACATATGATGCCTTATCTTTATTTTATCATTTTCTATGTCTATCTAGTTCTTTGGTATCTTATGAGTTGCATGCTTATCATGTTATATACCCTGCTCTCATGTATCCTATGCCTAGATTGTTGGACTATATAATATAGGGGGAGTATTGATCCTAATGTATGTCTTGCATTCCAAAGGCACTTCTAACTAGGTGCACACATTCAGGGGGAGCCCGTCTACATTTTGTAGTTCTAAGTATCTTTACCTTCTTGTCTTATGCTTGTGCAAATCCCTAGTTGTCATCAATCCACCAAAAAGGGGGAGATTGTTCAGGCATATCTCTCTCGATGTAGTTTTCGTGATTGATGAAAACACGTTTGCGAACTAACCATGTGCTTTGAGGCTTTCAGAGTTTCATCCATTGGCACGAGATGATTCCTTTCCCCTTGGAGTGTTATTCAAGACGGTGTAGCTCTTTTGTTTCTTGTTTGGTGGACTAGTTTCATAGGAGTCACCGTACTATCAACAGGGGGTCCGCTTTGGTAAGGCTAGGGTGGAATCAACTCGTACACATACTTTCCTCACCCTCTGAGTCTTTCCGCTTCAATGGAGAGCTCATTCCCCTTCCAGATGTGCTGATTTGGGTCCAAGCGGTAGTACCGCGGTACCCAGCGGTAGTACCGCTTGTGGTTCTTAGCCGCAGTACCGCTGCGGTATCGGGCCCCTACCGCATCGATTCGAAGGGGTCGCATCTCGTGTCGGGTTGAGCGGCACTTTGCAGCGGTAGTAGAAGCGGTAGTATCGCTCGAGAGCGGTAGTAGAAGCGGTAGTATCGCTCGAGAGCGGTAGTACCGCCCTACCACCGCGGCAGTACTGCGCTGGGCACGGTTCCTTCTCTCCCTTCAATCCCTCCCAGGCTAGGCGGTAGTACCGCAAGGGGGAGCGGTAGTACCACTGGGTCCGGCGGTAGTACCGCTGCCCCCTGCGGTAGTACCACCCTCTACGGGGCTGTTTTGGGGGTAACAGTTGGATGGGTTCTCCTTGTATAAAAGGGGGTCCTCTTCTTCCTCGTTGACTTACCTCTTCCCCCAAAAGCTCCATTAATGCTCCAAGCTCCATTTTCGCCCGATCTCTCTCCCTAGCCAATCAAACTTGTTGATTTGCTCGGGATTGGTTGAGAAGGCCCCGATCTACACTTCCACCAAGAGAAATTTGATTCCCCCACTAATCCCTAGCGGATCTTGTTACTCTTGGGTGTTTGAGCACCCTAGACGGTTGAGGTCACCATGGAGCCATAGTCCATTGTGGTGAAGCTTCGTGGTGTTGTTGGGAGCCTCTGATTAAGTTGTGGAGATTGCCCAAACCTTGTTTGTAAACGTCCGGTCGCCGCCTCCAAGGGCACCAATAGTGGAATCAGGGCATCTTGCATTGTACGAGGGCGTGAGGAGAATACGGTGGCCCTAGTGGCTTCTTGGGGAGCATTATGCCTCCACACCGCTCAAACGGAGACATACTTCCCTTCAAAAGGAAGGAACTTCGGTAACACATCCTTGTCTTCACCGGCTCCACTCTTGGTTATCTCGTACCTTTACTTGTGCAAGCTTATTAGTGTTACTTCCCTTGCTTGCTTGTGTGTTTGTTGTTGTTGCATCATATAGGTTGCTCACCTAGTTGCACATCTAGACAACCTACTTTGATGCAAAGTTTAATTTGGTAAAGAAAACCTAAAAATTGTTAGTTGCCTATTCACCCCCCTCTAGTCAACCATATCGATCCTTTCAAGTGGGAGACTGAAGGAAATATGCCCTAGAGGCAATAATAAATTTATTATTTATTTCCTTATATCTTGATAAATGTTTATTATTCATGCTATAATTGTATTATCCGGAAACTTAGTACATGTGTGAATACATAGACAAACAGAGTGTCACTAGTTTGCCTATACTTGGCTAGCTCGTTGAATCAATGATGGTTATGTTTCCTAACCATAGACATGAGTTGTCATTTGATTAATGGGATCACATTATTAGAGAATGATGTGATTGACTTGACCCATTCCGTTAGCTTAGCACTTGATCGTTTTAGTTTACTGCTATTGCTTTCTTCATGACTTATACATGTTCCTATGACTATGAGATTATGCAACTCCCGATTACCGGAGGAACACTTTGTGTGCTACCAAATGTCACAACGTAACTGGGTGATTATAAAGGTTCTCTACAGGTGTCTCCGATGGTACTTGTTGAGTTGGCATAGATCGAGATTAGGATTTCTCACTCCGATTGCCGGAGAGGTATCTCTGGGCTCTCTCGGTAATGCACATCACTATAAGCCTTGCAAGCAATGCAATTAATAAGTTAGTTGCAGGATAGTGCATTATGGAACGAGTAAAAAAACTTGCCGGTAATGAGATTGAACTAGGTATTGAGATAACAACAATCGAATCTCGGGCAAGTAACATACCGATGACAAAGGGAACAACGTATGTTGTTATGCAGTTTGACCGATAAAGATCTTCTTAGAATACGTAGGAGCCAATATGAACATCCAGGTTCCGCTATTGGTTATTGACCGGAGACGTGTCTCGGTCATGTCTACATAGTTTTATAACCCGTAGGGTCCGCACGCTTAACGTTCGGTGACGATTGATGTTATGAGTTTATGTGATTTGATGTACCGAATGTAGTTCGGAGTCCCGGATGAGATCGGGGACATGACGAGGAGTCTCGTAATGGTCAAGACGTAAACATCGATATATTGGACAACTATATTTGGACATCGGAAAGGTTCCGAGTGATTCGGGTATTTTTCGGAGTACCGAGGAGTTACGGGAATACGGGGAAGAAGTATTGGGCCTCATGGGCCAAGTGATGGAAGAGAGGAAGCAGGGCGCGCGCCCCCCCTAGCCCAAACCAAATTGCACTAGGGGGCCGGGCCCCCTTTTCTCCTTTCCTCCCTCTCCTTCCTTCTCCCCTTCCCCCTTCCTTTTCTCCTCCTAGTAGGAGTAGGAAAGGGGAGTCCTACTCCTACTAGGAGGAGGAGGACTCCTCCTGGCGCGTCCTAGGAGGGCCGGCCGGCCTCCCCCTTGCTCCTTTATATACGGGGGCACGGGGGCACCCTAGATCACACAAGTTCATCATTGACCCCTTAGCCGTGTGCGGTGCCCCCCTCCACCATAATCCACCTCGATCATATCGTAGCGGTGATTAGGCGAAGCCCTGCGTCGGTAGCAACATCATCACTGTCATCACGCCGTCGTCCTGACGAAAATCTCCCGTGAAGCTCTGCTGGATCGGAGTTCGTGGGACGTCATCGAGAAGAACGTGTGCTGAACTCGGAGGTGCCGTGTGTTCGGTACTTGGATCGGTCGGATCGTGAATACGTTCGACTACATCAACCGCGTTCTCATAATGCTTCCGCTTACGGTCTACGAGAGTACGTGGACGACACTCTTCCCTCTCGTTGCTATGCATCACCATGATCTTGCATGTGCGTAGGTAATTTTGAAATTACTACGTTCCCCAACAGTAGCACAGCTGCGTCCATGGCACCGTACTACCGCCTCCATCAAGGCAGTAATTTTTTACTGCTGCTGGAGGAGTGGTACTGCCACCCGTTGTGCGGTGCTTCCGCCCGGGCGGTACTACCACTCATTGTGTGGTGCTTCCGCCGGGCGGTACTACCGCGAGGACCCGCGGTACTACCACGCCTTCGCGAGTGGGTGGGGGTTAAGAGCGGGGCAGGGGGAGTTCTAACTCCCCCATACCCAGTCATCTCTTTTCCCCACCCCGTCTCTCTATCTCTCCTGCCCAAGATCGGCGCTGGAGGACCTCGTCGGATCTCCGTCTCCGGCCGCTCTCCTCGCATTCTGACCGGTGGGATCGCTCCCCACCTCGTCCTCTTGCCATGGACCTAGGTATTTCCCCAAGTTCTTCATGTTTTGTTCCATTCTTGTGCTTCTAGGTCTTGGGGAGATGCTTGTGTAGTTCATGAGATTTTTGGCTAAATCTTTGCAAGAGGGGTGTGTAGGAGATTGTTAGTGCAGTAAACATGTGCTTTGGAGTGATACAACAGCATAGTTTGATCAACGGTAGTACCGATCTAGTGCTGCAGTTGTTTGTGTTCCAGATCCGCATCCAGATCCTTGTTCTTGTGGTCTTCAAATGCATGCGGTACTACCACTCCGCTGGAGCAGTACTACCACATACACACCCAAGAACAGCCTCGCGCGGTACTACCACTTCTCTGGAGCGGCACTATCGCTCGGGGCATGGAAGTAAAAAATACTTCCGCTCAAGGCGCGGTAGTACCATGCCACCCTGGCACAGTACTACCGCGACTCGCGCGGCTGTAATTTTTTACTTCCGTAAGCTGGTCCGGTACTACCATAGATTTCCAAACTTCGCTATTTTGTCCTTTCAAATCTCGTGCTTGCTTGTTTCCTTTGGTTTTGGCCCTCGTCTTTGCAATAATCCTTCTCACTTTCTCTTGCATGTTCTTGTCTTGTGTGTCATAGGTGGTGGCTCTGGTTCCAATGTCCATCGGTCGAATCCCGTTCGCGACATGGGCTAGAAGCGCCTGCGCAACTAAGATGAGGCTCCAGAGGGCTGCAATGCCCCCCAACGCAGAACCAAGTCAACCGCAACCAAGACCAAGGAGCCAACAATGTGCATGGATGAGATGCCACTAGCTGAGTTTGTCACTCTAAGGAAGATCAACCCCTATGTGAATCCCCGTGCAAACTTCAGAGGGAATGAGTTGTTCTGGACCAAGCAACAGAATCTTATCTATCTGGATGTGATCAAGGCCAGGCAGAACATTTACGTGGACGTGCATGCTACCTCTTGAGCATGCGTTGGTTTTCCCTTGAAGAGGAAAGGGTGATGCAACAAAGTAGCGTAACTATTTCCCTCAGTTTTGAGAACCAAGGTATCAATCTAATAGGAGATTACACGCAAGTCCCTCGTACCTGCACAAACAAACAAGAACCTCGTAACCAACGCGATAAAGGGGTTGTCAATCCCTTCACGGTCACTTACGAAGTGAGATATGATAGAGATAATAAGATAAATATTTTTGGTATTTTTTTGTATAGATTGGAAAATAAAGATTGCAAAATGAACGGCAACAGAAATAGCTTGCTGACGGGAGAATAATATAATGGAAAATAGACCCGGGGGCCATAGGTTTCACTAGAGGCTTTGTAACGCCCCAAGACCTTTGCGCCAGGTGTCGTCCAGTTATTTGCTATTGTTGCCTTGTCATTTGCTTGCGTGTTGCATCTTTTCATGTCATCATATGCATTGCATCATCATGTTTTCAAAACTTGCATTCGACCGGGTTTCCCCAGTTTCGTCCGTTGTCCGTTATAGCCCAGACACACTTGCACGCGCCCGCGGCACGTCCGAAATATTATTTTCTAAGTGGCTGGAAAATGTTCTCGGAATGGGATGAGAGTTCACGTGTGGTCTTATTATAGTGTAGATAGACCGCCTGTCAAGTTTCATCGCATTCGGAGTTCGTTTGATAGCCCAACCGTTAAACTATAGCGGCATTATAGCCGGTCTTTTCGTCGGACGTTTTCGGTCTCCGGAAACAGTCGTCGGGTCTCTCTCTTCTCTTCTCTCAGCTCGAGACCGTCTACACAGCCCACTACTCACCGCCAGGCCCTACCTAACCTCTCTCGTCAGCCCGCGACCCTCCTCGCGCGCGCCCGAAAGCTGGTCCGGACCCGACTCGGGCTGTCGCTACCGTTGTGTCCGGATCATCCCCTAACATCTACAAAACGTCTCCGTTTCTTCTCTGGACTCCCCAACCTTTTATCTCGACCGTCCGATCTAAATCGGAGGGTCCAAATAGCCCTTTATCTCATTGCTATATATAATGGGCAACCCTAAAATCTAGGGAGATGTCCCATCCATCAAATCCTCCGCCGCTGCCACTGTCTTTCTCCCACCTCGGGTTCCCCTTCGCACCAACCAGACACCACCTCTCGATCCCCACCTTCTCCTCAATTCCAGCGCCACCCTACCAAATCACGGCCTATCATCGTCCCCGACCACCTCCCACCTCCCACCTCGAGCTCCTCCAAGATCACCACACCGCCGAAAGCCAGCACTCCACTCGGTCCACCAGCGCAGCAGCGCACCTCACCCCCGCGCCATGGAGCTCCAAGTTCGTCGGCTCGCCTCTGCTTCGATCCGGCAGGGAACGGGTCCCCAGCGACCTCCCGTGACCGGATCCAGTGCCTCCACCCTCGCCAGCGAACGCGCCAACCGGCCCCGCGCCCGTGCTCCTGCAGCCCTCCTCGTCCAGGAGCTCCACGAGGGGAGGAGAAACAGCGCCTGAGCGCTCCTCCTCGCGATCCGCCGCCCCGGCGAACCACACCGCCGGCGACCACCTTCAGCAGGCCCCTCTGCCGCGCCCCTCCTCCTTTCTTCTTTCATCCCCTTCTCTGGCCCCTCAAACTTCCTCTGTTCGACTATCACAGGACCCGCCATGGATGCAGGCTTCAAGCCACCATCGCTGCCGTCGACGCCGGCCATGGGCGTGCCACGCGCCGGAGTGGAGCTCCGAAGGAGTCCATCGCCGCCAATCACCTCGGATCCAGCCAGAACAAGCTCGACCCCTTCTGCTGCTTCGCCCCCTCGATCCCACTGCTGCCTGCTCTGTTTGATTGAGCAGCGCCATAGCCAGAGTCCCTCGTCGCCGGGAACCGCCTCCCCGACCCTCGGGCTGCACGGATCCGCAGCGTCCACAGTCGGCCTCCTCTCCAGCTTCGCGCCAAGTCCCACGTTGCCGGAGACGTTCCCGCTGCCATTCGCCTGAACCTGTTGCTGTCGTTGCTCTGCCTGCAGTAACGAGCAGGAGCTCGTTCGCCTGCCTCGCCTCGCTTTGTCCACGCTTGGCCCAGCGTGCCTCTAGATCAGGCCAAGGCCCAGCTCCTCTGCTTCGCTCGCAGCCTAGATGCCCAGTGCCTCCTCAAGCCCAATGTGAGCAGCCCAGTCTGCCCAGATTCAGCCCGTTGACGTTTTTTTCAGGAGTTGTGAATTTGTCTATTTTTTTCCAGAGAAAACAGATTTACAAAAAACCCGTTGCACAACATGCATATAATAACTCACAATTCATGCATCGGATTAAAATGAATTATATATGAAATATGCTTAGTTTTTCATCTAGTTTCATAATATGTCATTTTCATCCATGTTTAGAATGTTTAAAATGTTGTTTGCATATAATTTGCCCCTATGCCATGTTAAAATGCTTTAATTCATAACTAAATAACCGTAACTCGGATTTTAATAACCTTTACATGTAAATGGGGTAGAATTTTGCCTAGTTTAACATGGTGGCATCATCTTGCATGTTTAATAACCATAAAATATGGTTTAGGGCAGAACAGTACCAAACCTTAAAACATGCACATGAGGAGTTTCTGGACTTGTTGTTTGTTGTTCCGGCCTCATTTTAATCTTGCCTAGATAGGTAGTTTTCATTTGCTTCACCCTCTTGCCATGTTTAACAATATTTAATATTGTTGGGTACATAAACGAGATCGAACTAAATAACTTGAATGTGGTGTTTCGTTGATATGCAACGGAGTTGCATATTGACCTCCACTTAATTTGTAGAATTGCTTGTGCTCGTTGCCATGCCATGCTTCATTAAACCGGACATGCATCATACTTGTTGTGCATCATGCCATGTTCATGTGAGGTTTGTTTACTATGTTGTGTGCTTCTTTCCGGTGTTGCTTCTTCGGGTTGGTTCCGGTAACGTCGCGTTTGTGAGGACCCGTTCGACTACGTTCGTTTGTCTTCTTCATGGACTTGTTTCTTCTTCCTTGCGGGATTTCAGGCAAGATGACCATACCCTCGAAATCACTTCTATCTTTGCTTGCTAGATGCTCACTCTTTTGCTATGCCTATGCTGCGATACCTACCACTTGCTTATCATGCCTCCCATATTGTTAAGCCAAGCCTCTAACCCACCTTGTCCTAGCAAACCGTTGTTTGGCTATGTTACCGCTTTGCTCAGCCCCTCTTATAGCGTTGTTAGTTGCAGGTGAAGATGAAGTTTGTACCTTGTTGGTACATGGTTATGTTGTTCCTTGTTGGAACATGTTTACTTGTTGGAATATCACAATATATCTTATTTAATTAATGCATCTATATACTTGGTAAAGGGTGGAAGGCTCGGCCTTATGCCTGGTGTTTTGTTCCACTCTTGCCATCCTAGTTTTCGTCATATCGGTGTTATGTTCCCGGATTTTGCGTTCCTTATGCGGTTGGGTGATAATGGGAACCCCTTGACAGTTCGCCTTGAATAAAACTCTTCCAGCAATGCCCAACTTTGGTTTTACCATTCTCCACCTAGCCTCTTTTTCCCTTGGGTCCCGCGGACTCAAGGGTCATCTTTATTTAAACCCCCGGGCCAGGGCTCCTCTGAGTGTTGGTCCAACCTGTCAGCTGCCGGTGGCCACCAGGGACAACTCTGGGCTGGCCTACCCGTACCTTGGACAATCCGGTGTGCCCTGAGAATGACATATGTGCAGCTCCTATCGGGATTTGTCGGCACATTCGGGCGGTGTTGCTGGACTTGTTTTACCATTGTCGAAATGTCTTGTAACCGGGATTCCGAGTTTGATCGGGTCTTCCCGCTAGAAGGAATATCCTTCGTTGACTGTGAGAGCTTGTGATGGGCTAAGTTGGGACCCCCTGCATGGATTTGAACTTTTGAAAGCCGTGCCCGTGGTTATGGGCAGATGGGAATTTGTTAATGTCCGGTTGTAGAAAACCTGAAGTTGATCTTAATTAAAGTACATCAACCGCGTGTGTAACCGTGATGGTCTCTTTCCGGCGGAGTCCGGGAAGTGAACATGTGTTGGAGTTATGCTTGACATAGGTTGTTCTAGGATCACTTCTTGATCATAGTTTCTCGATCGTGCTTTGCCTTCTCTTCTCGCTGTCTTTTGCGAATAGGTTAGCCACCATATATGCTAGTCGCTTGCTGCAACTCCACCTCATACCTTTTACCCTTCCTATAAGCTTAAATAGTCTTGATCGCGAGGGTGTGAGATTGCTGAGTCCCCGTGACTCACAGATACTTCCAAAACCAGCTTGCAGGTGCCGATGATGCCATTCCAGGTGACGCAACCAAGCTCGGGAGGAGCTCGATGAAGATCTTGTCCTTTATATTGTTTCGTTCTAGTTGATCAGTAGTGGAGCCCAGTTGGGGTCGATCGGGGACCTTGTCGCATTTGGTGTTCTTCTTTTATTTTGGCTCCGTAGTCGGGCCTTGATTGTAACTGGTTGATGTAATGCTTTATTCAAGTAATTGTGTGAAGTGGCGATTGTAAGCCAACTATGTATCTCTTTCCCTTATGTATTACATGGGTCGTGTGAAGATTACCTCACTTGCGACATTGCTTTCAATGCGGTTATGCCTCTAAGTCGTGCTTCGACACGTAGGAGATATAGCCGCATCGAGGGCGTTACAGGCTTCTCTCAAGATAGCAAATTCTACGGTGGGTGAACAAATTACTGTCCAGCAATTGATAGAAAAGAGCATAGTTATGAGAATATCTAGGCATGATTATGTATATAGGCATCACGTCCGCGATAAGTAGACCGAAACGATTCTGCATCTACTACTATTACTCCACACATCGACCGCTATCCAGCATGCATCTAGAGTATTAAGTACATAAGAAAAGAGTAACGCATTAGGCAAGATAGCATGATGTAGAGGGATAAACTCAAGCAATATGATATAAACCCCATCTTTTTATCCTCGATGGCAACAATACAATACGTGCCTTGCTGCCCCTGCTGTCACTGGGAAATTACACCGCAAGATTGAACCCAAAGCTAAGCACTTCTCCCATTGCAAGAAAGATCAATCTAGTAGGCCAAACCAAACTAATAACTCGAAGGGACTTGCAAAGATATTTAAATCATGCATACAAGATTTTAGAGAAGAATCAAATATTGTTCATAGATAATCTTGATCATAAACCCACAATTCATCGGATCTCGACAAACACACCACAAAAAGAATTACATCGAATAGATCTCCAAGAGAATCGAGGAGAACTTTGTATTAAGATCCAAAGAGAGAGAAGAAGCCATCTAGCTAATAACTATGGACCCGAAGGTCTATGGTAAACTACTCACACATCATTGGAGAGGCTATGGTGTTGATGTAGAAGCCCTCCGTGATCAATTCCCCCTCCGGCGGAGCACCGGAAAAGGCCCCAAGATGGGATCTCACGGGTACAGAAGGTTGCGGCGGTGGAAATACGGTTTCGTGGTGCTCCTGGATGTTTTCGGGGTATATGAGTATATATAGGCGAAATGATTAGGTCGATGGAGCCATGAGGGGACCACGAGGATGGGGGGTGCGACCTCCTACCTCATGGCCGCCTCGTTGCTTCCTTGACGTCCACTCCAAGTCTCCTGGATTATGTTTGTTCCAAAAATAACTCCCCCGAAGGTTTCATTCTGTTTGGATTCCGTTTGGTATTCCTTTTCTGCGAAACACTGAAATAGGCAAAAAAACAGCAATTTGCACTGCGCCTTTGGTTAGTAGGTTAGTCCCAAAAATAATATAAAACTGCATAAGAAAGCCCATTAAACATCCAAAACAGATAATATAGGGACAATTTCATTTTTACCCCTAGTTGGTCCCTACTCGCGAGTTTTGCCCTTACTTTTCGAGCTTGCTCAGTTTTGCCCTTGGTTTTTCCATCGTGGTCCCTCGAATGCCCTTTGACCATTTGACCAAAACTTTGAAAATTCATAACTAATTCATATGAACTCGGAAAAATGAAAATAAGATATCAAAATGTTTAGATAAACGTTACCTTTATGTGCATATCATTTGCATTCAGGACGAAAGCACCCTTTAAAGTGCCTGAGGTAATTAATGTTATTAACATTATTAAAAATAAAAAGGCATAAACAATATTTTTTTCATGAATAAAAATTACATGCAAATGTTGGTGATGTTTTCTGAACATCGAGATAACTTATTTGCATTTTTCTGAGTTCGTATCATCTTGTTAAGAATGTTCTAACGACTTTGACCATTATTTGGAAACTTCATAACAAGTTGATACGAACTTAGAAAAATACAAATAAGATATCAGGATGTTCAGAAAACATCACCTACATTTGCATGTAATTTTTATTCATGAAAAAAATATTGTTTATAACTTTTTATTTTTGATAATGTTAATAACATTAATTACCTCGGGTAGTTTAAAGGGTGCTTTTGTCCTGAATGCACATGATATGCACATAAAGGTAATGTTTATCTGAACATTTTGATATCTTATTTGCATTTTTCTGAGTACATATGAACTAGTTATGAACTTTCAAAATTTTGGTCAAACGGTCAAAGGGCATTCGAGGGACCTCGACGGAAAAAGTAAGGGCAAAACTGAGCAAGCTCGAAAAGTAAGGGCAAAACCCGTGGGTAGGAACCAACTAGGGGTAAAAATGCAATTGTCCCGATAATATAATAGCATGGAACAATAAAAAATTATAGATATGTTGGAGACGTATCTAGCATCCCCAAGCTTAATTCCTGCTCGTCCGCGAGTAGGTAAATGATAAAAATAGATTTTCTGATGTGGAATGCTACCTAGCATAATTCTCAATGTAATTTTCTTTATTGTGGCATGAATGTTCAGATCCGAATGATTCAGGACAACAGTTTAATATTGACATAAAAATAATAATACTTCATGCATACTAACAAAGCAATCATGTCTTCTCAAAATAACATGGCCAAAGAAAGTTATCCCTACAAAATCATATAGTCTGGCTATGCTCTATCTTCATCACACAAAGTATTTAATCATGCACAACCCTGATGACAAGCCAAGCAATTGTTTCATACTTTTGATGTTCTCAAACTTTTTCAATCTTCACGCAATACATGAGTGTGAGCCATGGATATAGCACTATAGGTGGAATAGAATGGTGGTTGTGGAGAAAACAAAAACGAGAAGATAGTCTCACATCAACTAGACGTATCAACGGGCTATGGAGATGCACATTGCTACCTCTTGAGCACTTGCGTTGGTTTTCCCTTGAAGAGGAAAGGGTGGTGCAGCAAAGTAGCATAAGTATTTCCCTCAGTTTTTGAGAACCAAGGTATGAATCCAGTAGGAGGTTACGCGCGAGTCCCTTGCACCTACACAAAACAAATAAATCCTCGTAACCAACGTGATAAGGGGTTGTCAATCCCTACACGGTCACTTACGAGAGTGAGATCTGATAGATATGATAAGATAATATTTTTGGTATTTTTATGATAAAGATGCAAAC
The DNA here is from genome assembly GCF_018294505.1 of Triticum aestivum. Classification (NCBI taxonomy): domain Eukaryota; kingdom Viridiplantae; phylum Streptophyta; class Magnoliopsida; order Poales; family Poaceae; genus Triticum; species Triticum aestivum. The sequence goes on from NC_057794.1 coordinate 262,823,746, forward strand.
TAAAATAAAAGCAATGAAAATAACTAAGTATTGGAAGATTAATATGATGAAGATAGACCCGGGGGCCATAGGTTTCACTAGTGGCTTCTCTGAAGCGCATAAGTATTTTACGGTGGGTGAACAAATTACTGTTGAGCAATTGACAGAATTGAGCATAGTTATGAGAATATCTAGGTATGATCATGTATATAGGCATCATGTCCGAGACAAGTAGACCGACTCCTGCCTGCATCTACTACTATTACTCCACACATCGACCGCTATCCAACATGCATCTAGAGTAACACCTTAAGCAAGATGACATGATGTAGAGGGATAAACTCATGCAATATGATGAAAAACCCATCTTGTTATCCTCGATGGAAACAATACAATACGTGCCTTGCTGCCCCTACTATCACCGGGAAAGGACATTGCAAGATTGAACCCAAAGCTAAGCACTTCTCCATTGCAAGAAAGATCAATCTAGTAGGCCAAACCAAACTGATAATTCGAAGAGACTTGCAAAGATAACCAATCATACATAAAAGAATTCAGAGAAGATTCAAATATTGTTCATAGATAAACTTGATCATAAACCCACAATTCATCGGTCTCAACAAACACACCGCAAAAGAAGATTACACCGAATAGATATCCACAAGAGAGGGGGAGAACTTTGTATTGAGATCCAAAAAGAGAGAAGAAGTCATCTAGCTAATAACTATGGACCCGAAGGTCTGAGGTAAACTACTCACACTTCATCGGAGATGCTATGGTGTCGATGTAGAAGCCCTCTGTGATCGATGCCCCTTCCGGCGGAGCTCCGTAACAGGCCCCAAGATGGGATCTCGTGGATACAGAAAGTTACGGCGGTGGAATTAGGGTTTTGGCTCTGTATCTGATTGTTTGGGGGTACGTAGGTATATATAGGAGGAAGAAGTACGTCGGTGGAGCAACGGGGGGCCCACAAGGGTGGAGGGCACGCCTGGGGGGTGGTAGGCGCACCCCCTACCTCGTGGCCTCCCTGTTGGTTGCTTGACGTAGGGTCCAAGTCTCCTGGATCTTGTTCGTTCCAAAAATCACGTTCCCGAAGGTTTCATTCCGTTTGGACTCCGTTTGATATTCCTTTTCTTTGAAACCCTAAAATAGGCAAAAAAAACAACAATTCTGCGCTGGGCCTCCGGTTAGTAGGTTAGTCCCAAAAATAATATAAAGGTGTATAATAAAGCCCAATAATGTCCGAAACCGAAGATAATATAGCACGGAGCAATCAACAATTATAGATACGTTGGAGACGTATCAAGCATCCCCAAGCTTAATTCCCGCTCGTCCTTGAGTAGGTAAATGATAAAAACAGAATTTTTGATGTGGAATGCTACTTGGCATAATTTCAATGTAATTCTTCTTAATTGTGGTATGAATATTCATATCCAAAAGATTCAAGACAAAAGTTTAATATTGACATCGAAATAATAATACTTCAAACATACTTACAAAGCAATCATGTCTTCTCAAAATAACATGGCCAAAGAAAGTTATCCCTACAAAATCATATAGTCTGGCTATGCTCTATCTTCATCACACAAAGTATTTAATCATGCACAACCCCGATGACAAGCCAAGCAATTGTTTCATACTTTTGATGTTCTCAAACTTTTTCAATCTTCACGCAATACATGAGCGTGAGCCATGGATATAGCACTATTGGTGGAATAGAATGGTGGTTGTGGAGAAAACAAAAACGAGAAGATAGTCTCACATCAACTAGGCGTATCAACGGGCTATGGAGATGCACATTGCTACCTCTTGAGCACTTGCGTTGGTTTTCCCTTGAAGAGGAAAGGGTGGTGCAGCAAAGTAGCATAAGTATTTCCCTTAGTTTTTGAGAACCAAGGTATCAATCCAGTAGGAGGCTACGCGCGAGTCCCTCGCACCTACACAAAACAAATAAATCCTCGCAACCAACGTGATAAGGGGTTGTCAATCCCTACACGGTCACTTACGAGAGTGAGATCTGATAGATATGATAAGATAATATTTTTGGTATTTTTATGATAAAGATGCAAACTAAAATAAAAGCAATGAAAATAACTAAGTATTGGAAGATTAATATGATGAAGATAGACCCGGGGGCCATAGGTTTCACTAGTGGCTTCTCTCAAGCGCATAAGTATTTTACGGTGGGTGACCAAATTACTGTTGAGCAATTGACAGAATTGAGCATAGTTATGAGAATATCTAGGTATGATCATGTATATAGGCATCATGTCCGAGACAAGTAGACCGACTCCTACCTGCATCTACTACTATTACTCCACACATCGACCGCTATCCAACATGCATCTAGAGTAACGCCTTAAGCCAGATGACATGATGTAGAGGGATAAACTCATGCAATATGATGAAAAACCCATCTTGTTATCCTCGATGGAAACAATACAATACGTGCCTTGCTGCCCCTACTGTCACTGGGAAAGGACATTGCAAGATTGAACCCAAAGCTAAGAACTTCTCCCATTGCAAGAAAGATCAATCTAGTAGGCCAAACCAAACTGATAATTCGAAGAGACTTGCAAAGATAACCAATCATACATAAAAGAATTCAGAGAAGATTCAAATATTGTTCATAGATAAACTTGATCATAAACCCACAATTCATCGGTCTCAACAAACACACCACAAAAGAAGATTACACCGAATAGATATCCACAAGAGAGGGGGAGAACTTTGTATTGAGATCCAAAAAGAGAGAAGAAGTCATCTAGCTAATAACTATGGACCCGAAGGTCTGAGGTAAACTACTCACACTTCATCGGAGATGCTATGGTGTCGATGTAGAAGCCCTCTGTGATCGATGCCCCTTCCGGCGGAGCTCCGTAACAGGCCCCAAGATGAGATCTCGTGGATACAGAAAGTTACGGCGGTGGAATTAGGGTTTTGGCTCCGTATCTGATCGTTTGGGGGTACGTAGGTATATATAGGAGGAATAAGTACGTTGGTGGAGCAACAGGGGGCCCACAAGGGTGGAGGGCGCGCCTGGGGGGTGGTAGGCGCACCCCCTACCTCATGGCCTCCCTGTTGGTTGCTTGACGTAGGGTCCAAGTCTCCTGGATCTTGTTCGTTCCAAAAATCACGTTCCCGAAGGTTTCATTCCGTTTGGATCCGTTTGATATTCCTTTTCTTTGAAACCCTAAAATAGGCAAAAAAACAACAATTCTGCGCTGGGCCTCCGGTTAGTAGGTTAGTCCCAAAAATAATATAAAGGTGTATAATAAAGCCCAATAATGTCCGAAACCAAAGATAATATAGCACAGAGCAATCAAAAATTATAGATACGTTGGAGACGTATCAAGCATCCCCAAGCTTAATTCCCACTCGTCCTCTAGTAGGTAAATGATAAAAACAGAATTTTTGATGTGGAATGCTACTTGGCATAATTTCAATGTAATTCTTCTTAATTGTGGTATGAATATTCATATCCAAAAGATTCAAGACAAAAGTTTAATATTGACATCGAAATAATAATACTTCAAGCATACTAATTAAGCAATTATGTCTCTTCAAAATGACATGGCCAAAGAAAGTTATCCCTACAAAATCATATAGTCTGGCTATGCTCTATCTTCACCACACAAAGTATTTAAATCATGCACAACCCCGACGACAAGCCAAGAAATTGTTTCATACTTTTGACATTCTCATACTTTTTCTATCTTCACGCAATATATGAGCGTGAGCCATGGACATAGCACTTTAGGTGGAATAGAATGGTGGTTGTGGAGGAGACAAAAAGGGAGAAGATAGTCTCACATGAACTAGGCGTATCAAAGGGCTATGGAGATGCCCATCAATAGATATCAATGTGAGTGAGTAGGGATTGCCATGCAACTGATGCACTAGAGCTATAAGTATATGAAAGCTCAAAAAGAAACTAAGTGGGTGTGCATCCAACTTGCTTGCTCACGAAGACCTAGGGCATTTTGAGGAAGCCCATCATTGGAATATGCAAGCCAAGTTCTATAATGAAAAATTCCCACTAGTATATGAAAGTGATAACATAGGAGACTCTCACTACAAAAAAAACACATCCGTGACATTTTTGGCCGAACGAAAAAAAATTATGTCATACATATGACACTTCTATGACGATAATTGTGACAAAACCTTGTATCATCATAGATGTGGTGGGCTCCTACTTCTATGACAAAAAAATCATGAAAGAAAATGGGTTTTTCGTCCTGGGTGGGCCAGAGACGCAGCTGCATGACATTCTTTGGGCCGTCCATGATGGAAAAAACCGTGGTAGAAGCAAGGGCGAGGAAATTTTCGGGGAGTTCCTGGTTACTGTGGGAGGTCGGGGGCCGAGCGATGCGCGTTTCTCTCATACACGTACGCGCGTGTGTGCGAGGCGTTGCCTCTAACTGAACCCGAGCAAGGCGTTGGGCTCTAACTGAACCCGATCGATTGCACTGCAGGCTACGCGTTACTGAACCCGAGCGATCGATCGATGGCTATTAACTGAACCCGAACAAGCGATTCCTTCGCTACTGCTGCTAACTGAAGCTGATCG